>NW_024427107.1:60628982-60853870 GCF_017311325.1 Ursus maritimus | reverse complement strand
GGCTGGCGACTGGCGGAGTTAGAAACACAAAGGACAGAGATGCGCTGGCCCTGGAAGTGAGGGCTGGGACGCCAGCTGTGGGGTGTACATCCCGGGACGCTGCAGGGTTGAGTAGCACCAATAGAAACAGAGTAAAAGTAGCCAGATCATCAGTGGAGAACGGTCCGTGATCCCTCTGTTCTGTGACAGAGGCTGAGATTCTGCCACTACTGCTCTGTCTCTCAGAAGAGGCACAGCAAACCACCAGTGAAAGCTGCCAGAGAACAAAACCCTGGAAAGACCGGCTCACAGGGTGCCCATCTGCATCCCCCCTCACAGGGGACACGGAGACTATACCCAAACAGGGATGCCTGAGTATTGGCGTGGCAGGCCCCTGCCCCAGAAGGCAGGCTGAAAAATCAAGAAGCCCACAACGCTAAGATAACTATAAAACAAGGGCGCACGGCCTGGGTCCCAGGCAATAATTTGGGCTCTGGACAACCCTGCAACCTCTCCTCATCGGAATGACGAGAAGGAGAAATACCCCCCAGCAAAGAAAAGACAATGAGTCTGTGGCCTCTGTCACAGAACTAATGGATATGGATATAACCAAATTATCAGAAATGGAATTCAGAGTAATAATGGTCAAGATGATGTGTAGACTTGAAAAAAGTATTAACGAAAATGTTAATGAGAATATAGAATCTCTAAGGGCGGAAATGAGAGCGAATCTGGCAGAACTACAGCGCTGTTTTAGATCCATCACCCTAGGTATGGTGATCCTGGGCAGCTGTGGAAGAGAGCTGACCTAGCAATCTGTTTTCAGATTCCAGCTGTGCCCCTTACTGTCCATGTCCCCATAAGACCACTCGGCGTCTATTGTCCCTTTTCATGGTAACAGAGCTTAATTTTGTTTTGGGGGTACTATTTCTCCTACTGATGCCAAAACTGTTTAATTCCCCTCTCCTTCCAGTAACTTTGTGAGATAGTGATGGATTGTCCCTTATTTGTTTATATCTTGGGGAATACAGTATGCCTGATGTAAGTGGGGCAGGATTTTTACAGCAAGAGATTTATTCTTCCAGATCACCTTTATCTTTCTTGGAGAAAGACATACCATCCTGATGGCCCTGGTGCATGACAATAGCCCAGCATTTTTGTCATTGTCATTCTAAAACATCTGTCTTCTTCTCTTCTTTGGGCTGGTGCTACCTGATTTTCCTCTTGATGCATATTTGTTTGATTGCATGTTTCTGAATGTGTGTTCATTTCCCCTTATGCTGTATATTTAAAAAAATGCCATCTGTAGACATATCAAGCTTCTAAACTTACCAGACTTCATATTTTGTATCATATCCCTCTTTCTCTTGGACAGAAGCCTGTAGTTCTCTTTAAAGCAGAGATCACACACTGGCTCGTTATGGCCATAACTGGCCCATGGACATATTTGTCATGAAATATCTAAACTTAAAAAAAAATCACCAATGTTTAAAAATTGTGAGATTTTATTTACAAGTTCAGATTCAGCTCCTCCTTAAAAAAAAAGTCTCATGGTCTGGAAACACTGAGCCCACTTCATGCATGGGAGGAATGGGCTGGACATAGGTAATGACTGCTCCCTTTGGGATGGTCGTGGGCTCTTCCGTCATCATACGCTCACCTCATTTTATTGTGTATATTTCTTTAAAGAAAGCTATATAACTTCATGGTTTGGAAAACATGCTCTCAGTCAGATGGCTTGGCTGTAAACCCCAGCTCTACCAACTTCCTAACTATGTATCCTTGGTGAGTTCCTTTACCTTCATATGCCTCAGTGTTCTAGCCATCATAGGATTAAAAACACCAACCTCATAGGGTTATTGTGAAGATGAAGCGTGTTTATGAGCAAAAAGTGTTCAGACTGATGCCCATGAATAATACGCACTCAATAAACATCAGATGTTGTTATTAACTGCCTAGACCTAGGCCTAGACCTAGAAGCTGGACTTGCAGCCCCTGCTCTCAACTCTAAATTTGGCTTGAATATCCCCCATACATTCTGTGTCTTCAAAGCTATCAGGTTTCCTTGTGGGAATTGTCGCCTTTCTCTCAGTAAGAACACCATTGAGAAGGATGGTCTCCCCCTTTCACACACACACACATACACACACACACACACACACACACACACACCACCATCACCACCAGCACCACAACAAGTGTCAGAATGAGTAGTACTAGAATGCTAGGGAGGTTTAGAGATCCCTGGGCAACGTCTCCTCGGTCAGAAAGCCCAGCTGCTGCCCCCAGATTGTGAGCAACTCAGAGGCAGACGTTTGACCTTTATTCCTTCCTCCTTGATCAGTTGAAGAGTGGTGGTCTCCTATGCAGGGTTACTCCCGTTCTTTAGATTCTATCCCCTCTCACACCTGCTCAGTCAACTCTCCCACCTCCACTTTTCTGTATCTTTCTTTCTCCTTTACCTCCTATTACCTCATTCCCTTTCGTGGAAATTCCTCTAAATAACACTGTTCTCTTTTTACAGCTAGATTTTAAAAATATATTTATTTATTTGAGAGAAAGAGAGAGAAAGCACACAAATGTGTGGGTGGGGGAAAGGGCAGAGGGAGAGAATCTTCAAACAGACTCCCCACTGAGCACGGAGCCTGCGGTGGGGCTTGATCTCAGGACCCATGAGATCATGACCTGAGCCAAAGTCATGAGTCGGAGGCTTAACAGACTGAGCCACCAGGCTCCCTACAGCTAGACTTTTTAAGAGAATGGTCTACCCACATTGTTTTCACATTACCACTCTCCCACCCCTTTTTTAACAACACACAACATAATTTGGCTTCCCCTCTCCCAATTCAAATTGGAATTGTCCAAGCAAAGTTCACTAATGACCTCCTAGGTGTGAAATATAATGCTAACGTTTTTATATTTTTAATATAATAGCTTTATTAAGATATAATTCATATATCATACATTTCACCTCCAGTATACAATACGATGGTTTTTAGTATATTCAAAGAATTATCCAACTATGACTTCAATGACTTTAGATCATTTTCATCACCCCATAAAAAAATTCCATACCAATTAGCAATCATTCCTCACTTTCCCTCAAAATGGGCTGCCTGCCCATCCCTAGACTGCCACGAATGTATTTTTTGTCTCTATAGATTTATCTCTTCTGGACGTGTCACATAAATGGACTCATACAATATGGCCTTTGTGACTATCTTCATTTATTTAACATAATATTTTTAAGGTTCAATCATATGGTGGCTGATATCGTACCAGAACTGTATTTATATGACTGAATACTATTCCACTGAGTGGTTATACCACGTTTTTGTGTATCCATTCTTCAGTTGATAGACATTTGAGTTTCCACTTTTGCCTTATTATGGATAATGTTCCTATGAACATTTGTATATAGGTTTTTATGTGATATAATGCCATATATATGGCATATATATATACATATATATATTTATGTTTTATTTGTTTGTTTTTGTTTTTAGAAAGAAAGAGAGAGAGTGCATGAGCAGAGGCTGGGGGTAGAGGGGCAGAGAGAGAGGGAAAGAGAGAATCTTAAGCAGGCTCCATGCCCAGCATGGAGCCCGATGCAGGGCTTGATCTCATGACCCTAAGATCAGGACCTGAGCTGAAATCAAGAGTTAGGTGCTTAACTGCCTGAGCCACCCAGGTGCCCCTGTGACTTTTTTTTTTTTTTTCTAATTCTCTTGGGTATGTACCTGCTGTTAATCTCATTCAGTGTATTTTTCATTTATATCTTTCATCTCTAGAAATTCCATTTAGTTTTGTCATATATTTTCCACTTCTCTCCTTTTATATTTTTCCTTAAGTCTTTGGGCATATATACAATAGCTGTTATAATACTCTTATCTGCTAATTCCGTCATCTCTTTCATTTCAGTGTTTTTTTCTGTTGACTGACTCCTGCTTCTGGGTCACATTTTTCTGCATCTTGTCATGGGTATTAATTTTTTATTGTATGGCGGACATCTTGAATGTTATATTGTTGTCTGGATTTTGTTGTTCTCCTTTAAGGAGTGTTGGGCTTTTTTGTTAGTTTTGTCGCTTGTTAGATTTGGTACTTTGAAGGTTTATTCTTAAGTCTTCTTAGAGTGGGTCTAGAGTAGCATTTACCAGTAGTCTTACTACTCAAGTGTGACCTCTGGAGTCTTTACTGAATGTTGTAGTCATTACGAAGGTGTGGTCCCTGGACTAGAGCCATCAGCATCACCTTGTTAGTAATGCAAATTCTTAGGCCATTCTAGACCTACTTAATCAGAAACTCTGGAGTTGGGGCCAGCTATCTGTGCTTCAGCAAGTTCTCCAGGTACTTATGAAACATGCTAAAGTCTGAGAACTCTACTAGAGCACTCTACTGCAGAGTGCTAGAGCAATAAATAAAAAAGATTTTATGTATTTGAGTGGGAGAGCACGAGCAGAGGGGAGGGACAGAGGAAGAGGGAGAAGCAGACTCCCCACTGAGCAGCGAGACCAACATGGGGCTCGATCCCAGGACTGTGGGATCATGACCTGAGCTGAAGGCAGACGCTTAACTGACTGAGCCACCCAGGCGCCTCCTAGAGCAATCCTCAAACTTTCATGTGCAGATGAATAACCCAGGGATTTTATTAAAATGTACTTTCTGAGTCAGTAGTCTGGATAATGCCTGAGGTTCTAAAATTTGGAGAAGCTCCTAGGTGCTGCTATTGCTGCTGAGTCCCTGATCTCATTTTGAGTACTAAGAACCTAGAAAGCTTACTTTTAGCTAAGGAGTCTAATTGCAATGGTGTATTATTTTTTAAGTAACTTCATAATAATGAGCAGCCCCATTCTGGAATTTCTGTATTGAGGCTCATTTTTATTAGATATATACTACTCACAAAAAATACACATTTTTGTTGGAAACAGCGTAAGAATGTATCTTAATTTCTAAATCTGTGTTCAAGTACAAGAAGCCCATTATATTTAGTAACAAGAATATAATGTCATTTGTTAATAATTTGCATCATATCCTGGACACTGCCTAATTTTTCAAGTCCTTGCAATAACCCTAGGAGGTCACTACCATTCTTCTCACTTTTTTATATTTCCTATTTTAATCTCTCNTGCTGAAACTCAGATTAAATTACTAGTTTGATGTCATCCAGCCAGCAGTTGGCAAAATCTTTACTTAAATCCAGGTCTGTCCAACCCAAGTCCCAATACGACAGTGTTTGTGCTTGTTGTTTTCCTTTAGTATTTTAGCTTGAATGCAATCTTTAGAAGAAGAAGAACAACAACAAATGAACTTATTATATAACAAGTCTGAGTTAAACATGAGTTCCAAGTCAATGCCACCCGCGTAATGCCTGTACTGCTGTGGGTTCATTGTAATCACTTTCAAACAAGAGCCTCTATACAGGTGTTCCATTGCTTTCAAAGTCATGTGCTAACACAGACATTGTGTTATTTTCTCTTTATTAACTAGGCGAACAATACTTTTATTTTACGTAGAGAAAAGAGGTTAATCTTGGCAAATAAAGTGATGACTTTTAAAAAAACTGGCAAAAATCAGAGCTTATATACTGTGACTAAAGCTGTACCATGTCTGTTTCAAAGTCAGGTCACCTTGGTTGGAAAATTGGAGCAGCTCAGTGCAGGTTCCAGGGAGGGAAGATGGGTTTGCACAGTGTATGTGGTGGTTCTCTCTCTCTCTCTGTCATTTGGAACACAGGCAAGAGAACTCTGTTCTTTGCAGTAATCGCTTTATAGTCTAAAGCATGAGATTTGATCATTAATATCCTACCTTGGATCAGGAAACACATTATTATTAGTTAAAAAGTTATTCATATTTAAAAGAAATAGCAAATCAGCACAAAGCCCCACAGTTTTGGCCACTGCATACTAAATTTTACAAGTTGGGTAACTGCCACTAGAAAGACTCTCTCCCTTTATAAAAATTATTCAAACCTTGTTTTCTATATAGCTAAGAGTCTTTCTTAAATCTTATGATCTCTAAATGAATGGTACTAGGTGAGGGACAGCCTAAAAAGATCAGTCCCTTAGGTTTTGGGGTACTTTTTTTTTTTTTAATATATCATTCTCCCCCTGCTTTCTACAAACTTCAGGCATGTTCCTACCTGAGGGTAAAAGGCAGGCTAAATGGTCGTTCAGAAATCTCATAGCCTTGTGATTTTCTAAGTATATTCTTGGACCAAATTTACTCATAAGCCTGATTTTTTAAAATATTTATTTATTTATTTTAGAGTGAGTGCACATGAGCCGGGGGAGGGGCAGGGGGAGAGGGAGAGTCTCAACCAGACTCCCCCCTGAGTGTGGAGCCCCTCAAGGCGTTCAATCCCATGAGCCTGAGATCAAGATCTGAGCCGAAATGAAGAGTTAGATGCCCAAGCGACTGAGCCATCCAAGCGCCCTTCATAGGCCTGATTTTACTGCCTATATTCTGTGTGTGAAAAATGGCTGGGTCTTCTTGGCTCCTAAGTGTTTAATCAAAATAGAAAACATGAGTATCTCATCATGAAGCTCTCCACGGCTTCACCTTGGAAAAATATGGCAATAGTTTTTTAAATGGTCAGTGGCAGGAGGCAGAGGAAACAGAGAAGTTTTTTAAGATCTCTCTCGATGGGAGGTATGATAAAAAGGACTGGCAGGCCCTGGATCAGAGCTGCTACCTGTGCTTAGAAACTGGGTCCTGCCTGGGCAGTGCTGGGAGATAAGTGTGTTAGGGGACAGAGGAGCTGACCCAGGAGCGTGAGTGGCTCAGAGTTGGACACCAACCAAAGAGAAAATGGGCATCCTCACATCAGCAATCAAGAATTAGGAGGTTAGAGACACCCAGGGGGCAAGTAACATGAAGACTCCAAAGTCTGAATGGGCAGGTAGGTACAAACTAAGAATGCCACAGAGAGGGAAAAACAGGGAACCAGAAACTCAGGGAGCTGTGTGAGCACTGGCGCCGGTAACAAAAGACCTCAATAAAAGGACCAAGCCCTGTTTATGATGTAGTTGGAAAGACATGAGCCGAAAGAATCTGGCCTGAAATCTCTCCCTGACCACTCCCTGTGACCCTGAACTTCTAGCCCAGTGCCCCAGTGCCTGACACAGAGAAAGGAGAAATGAATCACCATGAAACCCAATTTCTCCAGTGCAGAATAGGGATTTTACCTGCCTCACTGGGTTGTTATCAGGAAAAAGAATGACTGTAGTAAAGGCATCAGGAAATACCTAACATGCCTTGAACAGGTGCTCCATAAAAACTGGTTCCTTTTCCTTCTTTGCAATTATGGTCTTCCCTATTTACTTTCAGTTGGGGCAGGAGACGAGGAACGATGACAAGTAAAGATCAGTGGTTCATGTATCTTGAGAGGGAAGGGAGAAGCAGGAGAGAAAGACTCCAGGGTTGGGAAATTGCCAGGGGGATGTGGTCTATTTTAATTGTTGGTACCATTTAGAAACAGCTTCCAGATGCAAATTTCTGTTAGGACAGAATTGGGGGATGTTTTCTTTTCTTTTTTTTTTTTTTTTAGATTTGTATTTATTTATTTGACAGAGAGAGACAGCCAGCGAGAGAGGGAACACAAGCAGGGGTAGTGGGAGAGGAAGAAGCAGGCTCCCAGCAGAGGAGCCTGATGTGGGGCTCGAACCCAGAACGCCGGGATCACGCCCTGAGCCAAAGGCAGACGCTTAACGACTACGCCACCCAGGCGCCCCATGGGGGATGTTTTCTATTTTGAACTAAAATAACTTACTGCTTTAAAATATCCTGGTTAATTTCTGTGTGTGACTTCTTGACCTTATTTCCATTGTCAATGAAGTTTCTCCGAGGAGGACATGGCAGTCAGATGGCAAGTATGTATCCACATGCAGTGACAGGTAAGGAGAGAGAGAAAGATCATCCTGAAGCTGTGTTTGCAAAGTGAGTGTAATGTTTCTCCTTTCGTGAGGTGTTATTTCAAGTGGGTTGTTAGGTGTGTGCGTGTGGGGAGGCTTGAGGAAGATCACTTTTCCACTACAAAAAGATGACCTAAAACTAAATTCCGATGATGTCATTCCCTTGGTTATAACCCTCAGTGATCCCGCGGCCTTTCCCGCCCGCATCAGTGCCCCAAGGAGAAAATCCCAGCTCCTCAGTGTGATACACAAACCTTCACGATCTAGCCTTAGCATTCTGTGTGGCCTCACTATCACTTCTCCACCCTTCCACTGCAGCCTAAAGCCACAAATAAACTACTTAAGTTTCCAATAGTGTCCTTTGTTCTCTCTGAATCTTTGTAAAGGATATCCACTCTACCTGCCATCTTGTTCTCCTTCGACCCCAATTAGTTTCAAACTCCTACTTCTGCTTTACAACCGTGTTTAGAAGTCACTTCTTCCAGGAAGTCTCCCTGAATCTCCTAAGACTAGGCCAATGTCCTCACCCTGTGCTCCTCTAGTACCCAGTGTCTCTTCCTACTGCAGCAGAAATCACTCCGTGTGGTACCTACATACTCATCTTCCCCCCACCCACAAAACTGTGGATGTTTAGGGACAAGACCTATCCAGTCAATCCTGTGTACGGAACACCTGAAAGATAGTAAATATTCAATAAATATTTGCTAAATAAATGAGAGAATGAATCGACTGTGTCTTATGTCCATATTTCTAGAACTGAAATGAGCACCTGTGCGTAGCAGGGTGCAATGAAGTTATGAGGGATGAAAAGATGAAGGAATGAATCAATGAAATGCATCATTGTGAAAGAAACATGAGTAAACTACGCAGTTATTATTTGGATCACGCTTTGCCCTCGCTCCCGAATGAGCTCTGTCATCTCCTGCTCAGCTTCCGGGCTTACACCCAAGCAGAGCTGTGGCGTATGTCATGTGTTGGAGCCATCACCTTCTGCCTTGGTCTTTGTTTCAGATACGCTCTGACTTCCTGCAATGGCCGGCACTCAGCATCGAACACCAGGGGACACACCAGAGGTCCTGACATTAGATAATTACTTCCACTTTCTTAGGCTGTTTTTGCAAGGACTCCCTTAACTGCTGAGTGATCCCATGAAACTCTATAGTATACCAAAGCCAGACCTCAATAAATTTGGAATAGAGAATGGATTGAGACTGAGAATCATCAGTACTCTGAAATCTTGGTTTTCTATTACAGGAACCTCAATCCTTGGCCACTGAAATTCCCCCAGAATGGATCTGAGTTTGTCATAATCTCTGGGGCTTTGTTTTGAACTGCTGGCAGCCTTCATGGTCATTGTTTTCCCCTAGACTCTACTATGTATTGGCCCAGTATCAAGTTTTCTCTTAATTTTATTCCTTTATGTATATCTTATGATTCGGACTATAGACTTTATTGCTGTTATTCTATTCCCCCCAAAAAACCCATATTATCATTTGTTGACATCATATTAAAATTTTGGCATTGAGTTTTGAGGGGAAAATGATCCTATGAGAGTTGACTTGTTAGAAAATGATTTCTCACCCTCACAGGCTTATCTTTTACCACCACCCCACATTACTTGTACTCTATGTGTAAAAAGTATCTAGTAAGACAGTCTTTAGGGTCTTTCAGTAGACCGTGTTCGCCCACCCCTGGGCCGTCATGCTAGCTGTGCTATCTGCCTTAGCACCACCTTCCCTGCTCTTCATGTGGCTGATTTGGTCTAAGGTGTTATATTTTCCCAAATCTCCTTGCTGAGCACCGAAGACTGAACCTTCATTTGTCCTATAGTGACAACCTATTAACTGCTTTTTCTGCAATTAATTAGCTTTCAACTCTGAATAATAGGCTGAATAATGGCTCCCAAAGGCATGGTCCTAACGCCTAGTACCTGTGAACAATACCCTACATGGCAAAAGAGATTTTGCAGATGTTATTAAGAATCTTGAGGTGGGTTTATCCAGGTGGGCCTTATCCCAAGCACCCTTGTAAGAGAGAAGCAGAAGATTTGACAAGCAGAAGACGAAGGCACATGACAGCTGAAGCAACATGCTGTGTCACGGGCTTTGAAGATGGAAGAATTCCATGAGCCAAGGAATCTAGGGACTTTATCTGCGGAAGCTGGGAAAGGCAAGGAAACAGACTCCTCCCAGAAGTCTCCAGAGGGAGTTCAATTCTGCCTGTACCTTGATTTTGCCCATGAAACTGATTTTGCGCTTCTGATTTCCAGAACAATAAGAGAATAAAGGGATGTGTTGTTTTAATCCACAAAATTTGTGGTAATTTTTTACAATAGCCTTAGAGAAGCTAATATCCCTCCCAACTGCTTATGACCCACTCATTTGGTTTCTATGAGGAGAGATTTTTCTTGCCTTACTTTTACTCCTTTGAGTTTGGTTCATGGTTAGATGCTATTTTTTGCCCTAACATTCTTTGTTTCCTTCCCCTTAGCACATTGGTGGAGTGTCTCACTACCTGAATCATCAGTTTTGTACAGACACGGCCCACATTGGCCTTGTTCATCTTGGCATCCTTAATCCTTTGTCTCGGGTATTTTGCATCTGATTGTAGGAAACTACTGTTAAACTTAAAATCTAAAACTGCCAGTTATTTTACCAGCAAAAAGGGGTTTATTCAGGAATAGCAGAGAATAGCAGAGAATTTCAGTCTAGGATAAGCAAGTTATGGAAAAAAAACACAGGCAAGTTCATTGAACAAAGGAGAGGAATGCAGAATGTTTTTAGAGGAAAGGGGAGTCGGGAGGACTGTTTTTATTTTAAGATTTTATTTATTTATTTGAGAGAGAGTGAGAGCTAGAGAGAGAGAGAGCACACACAGAGGGAGAGGGAAAGAGAGAAGCAGACTCCCCACTGAGCAGGGAGCCCGATGTGGGGCTCAATTCCAGGATGTTGGGATCATGACCTGAGCTAAAGGCAGACGCTCAACCAACTGAGCCACCCAGGCACCCTGGGAGGACTCTTATTAACCAAAAGTCCTGTTGGAGTAAACTGGGAGCTTGAAATATAGTGGCTTTTCGTTGGCTGAGTTGTGACTGTCTCTCACTGGCTGGGCTGTTGCCAGGGGAGAAGAAATGCCTTCCTTCCTCCTGCTGGGGTAGTAAAGTAGTATCCATGTGCTACGTCCTTCTTTTCCTGCGAGGTGTGCTGTTGACAAGGAGTGATCGGGTGTGAGAGCTCCCCCTGCCAGCCTCCGGACTTCATTCTAAACAAGATTTCCTTCTATTAATTTTCACATTACCCAGGTTAGACCATTTGCAATTTCATATGATTCAACCCAATAGGTTCTCAGTAAAGGTGTGTGGAATACACACATGGAAGGAGAAGGGCATTTTAAGTGTCAGGGGCTGGTCCTGAACACCATCCCCACCTCTTGCAGTTTTCTAATCAGAGAAGCTGGGAAGATCACATGAGTGAGGGAGTCCTGCTGCTGGAAGACGCTTTTCTGTAAATCCTGCCCCAAAATACAATAGCTGCACCCAATTACTGAATGTTAGCAAATCCAGAGTCATAAGACAAAGAGTAGGAGTCTGGATCTCATCATATGAAGTGTTTTGCAGGAATTAGTTCATTAATCTTGGCAACAGCCTGAAAGTAGATGCTATTTTATTTTCAGTTTACAGACCGGGAAATTGAGACGCAGATGGTTTAAGTAGCTTGCCCAGGGTCATATTTCTTGCTAGTGGCAGTGCCAGGATTCAAATTCAGATGACTCCAAACCCCACCATCCTCCATTGCCTTTGAGAAGCACCGCTCCCGATAGGGCATTAGCACCACAAATAGTATAGGAGAAATTTGTGTGTCTGTCCGCCCGCCCTGGCGGGTGGCTGTTGCTGGGACGTGGCATGCTTCGGAGGGATTCACGCAAGCGGACCCGAGCACCATGAGCCCCGGTATTTGTGGAAAGGAGACAGTTCTGCTGATAACTTTTCCTCCTACAAAGTAAGTCATGCTTTCTGCAGCATGGGAGCTAATATTTTTGCCAGAAAACTGACATTTGACAAGACCTCTAAGTTTAAACAGTTCAGAAAGGTCACAGGAAACAAGAGACAAAGAGAATGGATCTGTTTGAAAATAAAATAATTGTATCCAAAGCTTCTTTAGAGTACTACTATATTATTAAGATAAAACTAACAAAGGTATGCTATTATCGTATTATCATAAAGACATGCTTTTGTTTTGAGGATGCTTTCCTTGATAGGCTTATTTCCCCCCAGGTTTATTAAGGTATAACTGACAAATAAAGAAAATTTAAGTGCACAACATGATGATTTGATATATATATATATATATATTAAAATGACCACAACCCAGTTAATTAACACATCACTTCACATCGTTACCTTTGTGAACACTTAAGATCTACTCCCTTAGCAAGTGTCAACTGTACAATGCAGCGTTACTAATATGGCTATCATGCTCTGCATTAGATCCCCAGAACTGATTCATCTTATAACTGGAAGTTCGTACCCTTTGACTGACGTCCCTCCATTTCCTCCCCGTTCCCAGTGCTGAAACGACCACTCTACCCTGTTTCTATGTTTTTGACTTTTTAGATTCTGCAGGTGGGTGATACCATACAGGTTTTGTCTATCTGTGCCTGACTTACTATAGATAAGTTTTTATATCTTCTATACTGCAGACGATTTCCTGAAGATCTATCATTTTGCAGACTCAAACCAGGCTTAGTGAAAAGAACCCAAGGTGGCTTTTGAAAAACAGTGATGATACATTCATCACTGCCTTAATCACAGCTTGGACGCACTAATTGCGAACTTGGGGTTTTGTTATGATAGAGGCTGTTGGCGTAGTCTTCTGAGATGAAAAGCATGATGCTGGGACATTTCTCACTGCAAACATATCAAGACATAAATGCCCAGGTTGTCTTGTTCTGTGTCTCTAGCCGAGCTTCTAAACGTCAAGAGGCCACATTCACGGGGCAAATGAAAGATGTCAGAGGTAAGGGGACTCTTCTGCATCTCGTCTCACACAGTGTGCTTTACCATAGAGTAATGTCCTTTTTCTTACTGAGGGAAGCACTGGTGTGGAGACTCACATTGCAATGTCCACTTGCAATTTCCTTCCTTATCACTTCACAAATGAGACAGATGGGGGGGCACTCGGGACCCACACTGACCACATGCATAACACTGTACAAGTGAAATGGAACCTCTGACTTGATTTGCCAAATGCTGTATTTGTTGAAAGCCCGCTATTTCCAAGATGCCTTGATAGTCACGGCAAATAACTATAGCCGTGGATCGATGCCTGTCATTCCACCCCTTTTTCTGGAGTGCAGCAGCAGTAGACGGGACCACCTGAGAGCACTTATACCTGGAGGCTGGGATGGTGAGTGGAGTTTAGTCAGAGGTGTGCTTCAAATGAATGAATTTGGTGAATACTTACCACGTTCCTCTGCGCCTTTCTCTCAACACAAGCCGCAGATAATTAAATCAGTGGCCATTTACTCGGTATGTATAGAGCTCCTGGCATGAGCCAGGCGCTGTAGAGCGTAGGAGATTCACTGCAGAGCAGTAGAGAATGTCCCTGCTTCAGAGATGCCCGTTCTAGAGGGATGACGACAAAACGAAGTCAACAGAGGGGCGGCCACACTGTCGCACAGCCCCAGGCAACTCAGTTTCCAGCCCTGGTCATTTTTATTGGCGCCTCCTGACTCAGTTTCCCCTTTTCTCCATCCCACTCTGCGCCAGGGAGGCTGGTCTGCAAGCACTGCTCAGGGGACGCCCCTTCCCTCTGGCTGCGTGCTGTGCCCGGGGAGCACCACAGGACGCTGACGGGAACACGGTGAGGCCTGGCCATTTGTGCCCAGCAACCCCCCTGATCTCTCCTTTTGCCCCTTTCCGCCTTAGCGGTTGGCCTGCAGCTACTAGACCTGATACTGCCATGTCTTTGTGGATTCTTTCACCCTACCCGCATCTTGTAAGTGGTCCCTTTGTTCCTTGGTCCTTACATTTCTCCCTGCGTGTGATGTATGCTCTCTGTATGGTGCAGACACCCTAAATTACCATGTGACGTCGAGCCTTCTGCGACCTGCGATAAACCTTCGTGAGACTAAGTCTCTGGAGCGTGGAGGTGAGTTGCAGTGAGGCTATGCTTACTACAGCCAGCAGCACAGCTGAAGCAGGACGCAATCTATAGGGTTGGAGGAAAACATCCCAAGTGGTACGGGTTTCTCTGAAATAAAAGAATCCGTTTGGGAAGGGAATGACGTGTGTACATAGACTGCATGCTTGAAGGACAATTGGATAATTGGTTGTTGAACAAAGAATCTGCCCCGGAGAGGCCATCGTCAATAGCCTTTGCAGAGGTAAGCAGTTGGGCACAATTAGACACTAGGCATTTAGAAGATGTTCCTTCTCTTGATCCCCCTGGGGGCAGGGTTCTGCTAGCTATGCTGAGGGGCCCTGGTCAGACCTTCTTTCTGGTGTGAATAGATAAATATCTGGGAAACATTTTCATCTTCCCGTTCTACCGCTTTCCTCCGGTGGAGAGTCGAAACTTATTAGAATATAAAGCAGAGTCAAACAGAGAAGTTACATTTTTGCCAGAAATTTGGCTCTCGTCATTTTGGTCCGCGTGGATATTTACATAAACCCACTACCTCTTAAAGTAAAACCATCAGGCTTTGCATTACCTTAGGCACAAGTTATTATTTATTTTTTGTTTCGTCTTTAGCACACACCTCAGACCATAACATAAAGGAAAGATTCAAAAACATTTATTTAATGAAGGAGAAATTAATGACTGAAAGAAGAAGAGTACAAAAGTGGATGATAGTAGCTTTTGTTCATATCATTGCACTCTTTTCTTTTCTTTCTTTCTTTATTTTTTTTATTCATTTGAGGGAGAGAGAGAGAGAGCATGAGCAGGGGGAGAGGCAGAGGGAGAGAGAGAAGCCGATTCCCTGCTGAGCAGGGAGCCAGACCAGGGACTCCATCCCTGGATCCCGGGATCACGACCTGAGCCGAAGGCAGAGGCTTAACCCACTGAGCCACCCAGGCACCCCCACACTTTTATTTTTAAGTAAATGTACAAGAATTAATCCAGGTAAACAAGTGTTGTCCCTTAATGTAATCACCTTAGGGTGGGCTATAGGCAAAGACATTTTGACAATGCTACCGTCATTCACGTACTCTTTCGGAGTCAGCCATGCATTCTTTCAGACGGTGGCAAATCTCAATCCTTTGGGAAAGAGTAATTTCTTTGAAACAGCTAAAAGTTAGACAGATGCACCTTTTGCATGTATATATATATTACATATTGTACGTACGCATAAATATATACATATACACACCTATAGTTTCCAAAAAACATGACTGCAAAGTAACGAGATAGCTTTGTTTTTCTTTTTCCTAATGACACTCAAATGTGCTTGGACATAATTGGATTTCAATGTATAGCAATTCCACAAATCTTCTGAACAATGCCAGGCTGGGAAAGTGAGCACGTAGTTTATCAAGGTGATCAGTTTGAAGGGTAACAACCTTTTGAATGTTTAGTTACTGGCCTGTTTCTTGAATAAATGGTGCCTTACGGTGCCTGGTACTCGGTAAACATTCAATACAAGTTAGTTGTATGAAATGAAAGTATCATTTCCTTATAATTACACTTCAGTTTTCCCTTCCTTCCTTCCTTCCTTCCTTCTTTCCTTCCTTCTTTCCTTCTCTCCTTCCTTCCCTTACTCTAGGTCTCTTTCACAATTCATGGCACACTCTCACTATTGGCCTAAGAAAGATCCTACTTTTAAAAAATATTATTTTAACATTTTCCTGTTATTTCTGATCCCCACTACAGTCCCCCACCCTTAAACTATCTTCATATGTTTTTGGATATACATGTGTCTATAATAATGTATAGTGCTGTGTGGTGAGACAGATTTTTTCCCTGTTTTTCCCTATTTTCATGCAGCTGGACCTGCCTTCAGCACATCGCTGTTGACTTGCTTGGTGTACCCTTGCGTCCCGTGACAGAGACCCAGATTGCACTCACCTCCCCGCTACAGTTGGTATCTTCGACATGTTCCCTTATGGAACTGTGGGTGATTTTTGTCTCTGGGGAATGGACTGGCAAATGAGATTGCATTTTAATTCCACTATGCTGTCAGATTTCTCTTCAAAAAAGCTACATTGGAAGGTACCCTTCAAATAGTATGTAAGAGTCAGTGTTTCTTTTCCCCAGGTCCATAGTGTCATTGAGTACTTTCCAACTTGCTCATTTTTACTAACCTGGTGGATACAAAGAGATTCCATTATTATTTTAAGATACATCACTCAGACTACCGGTGGGCTAGAGTGTCTCTTCATATGCTTGTGGTCCATTTGGAAATCTCCCTCTGAATACTGCTGAATCCTATTTTTGCCTATTTTTATCCTACTTGGTTCCATGCCTTGTTGATTTGCTGGAGTTCCTTATACATTCTAATTTTTGTTCCTAATAATCTGAATCTATATTTATTCTTTTCTAAGTGATTCATATCCTGTGACCTCTTGTCATTTTCTAGACTATTTAGCTTATTTGAGATAAATGGAGCTAATTAACAATACATGAGAAGAATCTTAATGAATCAAGGCCAAATACTCATCCTTCAAATTTGTTCCTAATAAGGCTATTCTGTCGGGAACTTCTGCCACTGACACAGATGTCTGTCTGATCTAGAAACAGCTAGATCAGACAGACATCAGCTGTTCTCACGGACTTCTGTTTTCTGATTCAAGATCCCCTCGAAGCTAACACACTTGGGACTGGCTAGGAGGTGAATCCTTCAGTCATAAAGACTGATGGTTAAAACACTAAATAAACCATAACGTCTAAAGCAAATGATCACACTGTTCTTTCAGTTTAGATTATTCTGCCTGTTGACACGCATTTTTCCCCCTTAGTACTGTATATTAAGAACTGCATTTTTTTTTTTTCAAAATAAGATTACATCTGAGGAGACTGGTAATACAAAAAGAAATTTCTTCCAAAATACTTTGTCCTTATCGACTGTGTAGACTGAGAATTAAGGATTAAGCGGATCTGTAGCAATACTTAGATCATCTTTAGACAAGTAATTAGGAGACTACTTCCAGAATACCCGTAGAGCGGTAGTTCCTTACACTTGCTTTTTGTGTTCTTTACATAACCAACAGATTGTCCTAAATTCAGTAACATTTGCCTGCATATAACAATGCTAGTGAGGAACTGACTTGCCAATTTAGTTAACGTGGAACATACGTGGACCCAACAGTGAGTTTCTTAGACTAAAATTCTAGTCCCTTATCATTTGTCTTCTAATTCAGCCTTTGGGATTTATCTTTCATGACCTTCTTACACATTCCAGGTTGAACTGGTCACCTCACAATTCCCTGAACTCTCCAACACATTCTCACTTCTATGCTCTTGTTCCTCTTTTGGAATTCCTACTCCCTCCTGCTGAAATCCTCCGTGTTTTTGAGGGCTCAAAAAAGAGGCCACACCTCCGTGACGTCATCACACATCTATCACTAGATGTGACCTCCCTTTTCGGTTAAACCTCATGGCGTTTAAAATATGCCTCTCCAGGTGCTTGGGTGGCTCTGTCGGTTAAGCGTCCAACTCTTAATTTTGGCTCGGGTCATGGTTTCAGGGCAGTGAGATGGAGCTGCGCATAGGCAGGGCTCCATGTTGGGCATGGAGTCTGCTTAAGATTCTGTCTCTCCTCTCCCTCTGCCCCTATCCACAAGCGCCCCCCCAACTCATGTGCGCACGCTCTCTGCCCCCAAAATAAATAAATAAATAAATAAATAAATAAATAAATATTTTAAAAAATTATGCCTCTCATATGGCATTTTTAAAATGATCTATTTCCTGGAGTTCTGCATACTGGGATATTTGCCTTTGTTCACAGACTAGAGTGTAAACTCCGCAGGGCATATCTTTGGTCTTGCTGATGTCTATCCCCAATGGTGCCTGGCATGGTGCCTTTCATAAAACAGGTGTTCGAGTAATAATTACTGAATATTAAATGAATGTCCAGGAGGTCAATGAACTGTTACAAATATTGCACAGAGGATGAGGAAGACAGCGTCTCATATTTGCAAGCCAAGACAAATATGTCTTGGAAAAGCCAAGACAAGCTTCCTTAAGTCACAGCCCTGCCCCACCATTTGGAAGGCTGTTGCTCTTGACCATTGGCTCAACCACTTTAATCCTCATTTCCTCATTCGTGTAATGGTGCTAATAATATCACCCACCCAAAATAGTTTCATTTAGGATTAAATAAGATAATTTAGATGAAAGAGCTCTGCTGAATGTCCGTATACTCATTATCTGTTGGTTAGGATAAGTATTATTTTTCTTAGGATCCTTATGTGCATATAGACTTTATTTAAAGTGATGTTGGTGGTAGGTGGTGTTTTGTCTGCCTAAATGATAGTCAGTGATGAGAAATATGTAACAAAAATATTAGAAGGTAAAATGAAAACTTGCTCAATGTAATTGGAGAAGTTTTTTGTTAAAACAGAACGTACCCAAGTTCAAGGATAAAATTAAGAAATTCTTCTTATAGCAGAACCATTTTTTGCATATTATTATTCATTTGAGCAATATTATTTCATCCAAGAGCTCCTTGGATGAAATTAATAACCAAATTGACTTTTTAGATTTGGTTGGAATTCTAGGCTTTGAAATTAGGTAGAAAAAAACTCTAATTTCATCTCAATTTTCCAGGCCATGCTCTTTCACAATTTTATCATAAATTAAATGTAAGCTTGAACACACATGAAGTGTAGTGTCAAAAGCAAATTAATTCTATTGGGTGTCAGTGCTCAGATCAGTGAGCATATTCCCAGATTCATTTCCCAGTTGTCTGCTAAATATGTAGGGGGAGGAGAGAGGAAAGAGGAAGACACAACTTAACCTCCAATTTGCAGTTTTAGTGTAGGAGCATGGAGGAGCAGGGTGCGTGTTTGAGCTCCAGAACCAGAGAGATGGACTAAAATCCCACCTTGCTCAGTCATTCACTGCACGCGTCGTTCAGGCTTTCGGATGGTTCCCTCATTTACAACATGGGAGATATGTTAGCTACATTATGAATCTGTCATCTGAGTAGCCTGGGTTTTATGCCAAGTACTCACCAAGTACTCACATCACAAAATTATCTTAATAATTGAAGTTTTGAGGTCAGAAATACACCAAAGTACACCCATGATACTGTAAGTTTGAGAGGAGGAACGCATCTTTGCACGCCTGGTACCAAACAAAAGGTACTACTGCCTGTACGCAGTGGGTAAGTGTTAAAGATAATCAGATGAACAGAAGGACTTCAACTTCATTCTGTGGACACAAAGTAAATATCCTATCATCTTTCCTGCTCTGCATGGATAGACATCTCTTGTCACTTCTTATTTGGGATGCAATGGCATTTGACAGGAACTCAAGATCCAGGAATCCTCCAATAGCTGGCTAACCCCTCCATTGATTCAAGAATGCATTCTACCAAAGAGATATTCTAGGAAAAATCATTCTGTTTATTTTTTAAAGACGTTCCACCAAATCCCAATAGAGTCTTCTTATCGTATAATGCCGTGAGAAAACCTTTAGCATGGGCTATAGTCAGCAGGACAGCTGGTCTCCTTGGCCTCATTTCTCTAGGTCTACACCCTAATCTCAACTTTCCATCTTAATACTGTGATGGTGAATAAAATAGATCCCAAAGAAAAGAAAGTAGAGCAATTATTTATTTATACTTCTTGTACTAATAATCTGGTAATATGTCCTGAGTTGTCCTTGGACTTGATCCCTGCAAAGCAACAAATCTCTTGTGGGGTTGACATGTAAAGATGAGCCCTGAACACCAATTGCTACTTTCTCACAATTTCCACCATGAATTGAATCTGCACCAGCCCCACTGCATTTGCCTTTTCCAATTGAATATACACAGGTCTTTAGTTGCAGCTTAGCCCTTGCTAATTTCATCATCTTGAAGCAGCTATTTATTATCCCTGAGTATTAATTTGTTTATATGGGCATGGAGTTATCTCACTTCAGGGTTCTTTGAGGGGGAAAATGAAAGATTATAGAAGAAATTTTTGGAAATTGGCTGGTTCTCAAGAAGTATTAATTCTCCAATAAAGCTTTATTCAGATTCATTTGCTTTTTCTATTCACTAGTCACCTTGACTTTAAGACAAATTTGGTATAAACAAAAGGCAAGGATTAATAGGGAAAATAAGAAAGCCCAAAGTTCAAAAAATAATATGCCAACTGTTTATCTATCCCAGTAAACAATCATTGCCATGTCTGTCCAGTCATTCACCCCTCCTCCTTCTGGAAATTGTTTCTCTGCACTCACTCCCTCCTTCTGGGAAATAGTGTTTCTCCCATTGAAGGCATCTATTTTGAATGGGAGCTGTCACTTTTCGTAAGTCCTAGCAACACTTAATGATCTGAGGTGAGTAAATAAATCCAGAGTAACACTGCTCACTGCCTGACCTTAGCTGATTGGTCTGGGAATGAACCCTTCACTCACACTGGACAAAGTACACATCTTCTCCCTGGTTTTTTAATTTGAAAAAAAAGAGAGAGAAAGAGAGAGAAGGCAGAAGCCAGTCATTTTCTGGTGATGACTCTGGAAGATTGAAGATGGAGATGCTGCCAGATTCTGTGTTTCCTGCTGGTGGGAAAACCTTTGCTAAGAAAATGAAGCCAACATGTGGATGCAAGACATGTAGCACATTCTGGAGACATTGGAGTTTCTATTCCCAGTTGGTCTCTGGGCCGTATTTGTTCTTTTTGTGGTTATAAGTCTTCCAGTAATATTCCATTGTATATATGGACCACAACTTCTTAATCCAGTCATCTGTTGCAGGGCATCTCGGCTCCTTCCACGATTTAGCTATTGTGGACATTGCTGCTATGAACATTGTCTCCCTGGTTTTTTAATTTGAAAAAAAAGAGAGAGAAAGAGAGAGAAGGCAGAAGCCAGTCATTTTCTGGTGATGACTCTGGAAGATTGAAGATGGAGATGCTGCCAGATTCTGTGTTTCCTGCTGGTGGGAAAACCTTTGCTAAGAAAATGAAGCCAACATGTGGATGCAAGACATGTAGCACATTCTGGAGACATTGGAGTTTCTATTCCCAGTTGGTCTCTGGGCCGTATTTGTTCTTTTTGTGGTTATAAGTCTTCCAATAAATTTCCATTTTTTGGCTCAACTAGTTTTTTGTTGGCTTGCTGTCACTTTCAACTGAAAATAAACCTGACTTAGGACATTGTTTAAAAAAAATCAAGACTCCATAAACTCTCACTCCAGGGCTGACAAGGAGTTCTAGGATCTGCCCAGATAGAAGAACTTGAAGCTGGAGCTGACTGAGGAGCAGATGTTGCCCTTGCCTGGCTCCAAGCAGAACTAAGCTGTAAGGGATTCAAGATGGGGGCAAAGGAGAAGTTGGGTACTCAGAGGCCATCCCTATTAATCTTCTAACCCTTATGAGCTCAGTTGCAGAGTAAACAACAAAAATAATAAACATGGAATCAAAGGCGGTCAAAAGCCAGAGTCTGTGACTGGTCATAATCAAATAGAGCAAACAGGCTAGAATGGGTGGGTAAGAGTCAGTCTATCATACAGATGCTAATATTCAGATACTGATACAAAGAGTCCAGTACTTCAGATAAAGGATGACTGTGACTCCACTTACAGAAGGAAACCCGTTGTTAAATGGGTGGTGTGGACATGGATATCCCAGACAATTACTTTATTCTGAACTCTAGTTCCAACACCAAGACAACGACTTTACTAGGAGACCATTCAAGTGACTGTTTTAATTCTTCATTTGTATTGTGTCTTGGTCCCATGTAGATACTTTCCCCCAGTTTATGAGTGAGGCATCCAACTTAAAAAAAAAAATCCTAGTGGAGTATATCCCCACTTTTACAATAATAGGCTTATAAAAATTCAAATTTACAAGACTATAATTTTTCTACACTGAAGGACTGGTTCTTTATTCCACAAAAAAAAATTATCACAGCATTTCTTTAAATAAAACCTGTTTCCAATACGAGTCACTTTGTAAGTAACATATTAAGATACATCGCTTATATGAAGAAAAATAGACCTATAAGCACAAATAAATTGTCCAATGTATTTAAATTTGCAAGGTTTTCGCCTGCTGTTGATATGTATCAGTTCAGAGGTTGGGCATAAACGCATCTCATTCCAGATAAGTCAGATTTCCTTCACTATTTCAACAGTTCTCAGATGTTCCCTCTGTGTTGATTCATTCAGGCTACAATCAAGAAGAAGAAGTTGTAGGGTCTTTAGAACTCAACCTCCAAGGTCATAAATTCACTAATACGATGGCGAGGACAACTGAATGGAGAATAATAACCATCATCTGTTAGCTGAGTAGTCTTTTAAAACAGAAAGCGCTTTCCCAGTTATGATCTTATATGAGCTTTATTGGAGCCCTTTGAAGCAGGTATTATAGCCTTTTTAAGGATGATAAAATTGAGACTGGAACATTAAATGACTTGTCCAAGATTATACATGTGAGTAGTACATGGGAGAGCCAGGATTCATATCCATTTCTTATGACTGTTTTGCTTTCCAGTACAATACAGCTGCTTCACAGCAAAATACCTTATCTGTCCTTGGATGAGCTGTCTGAGATATCTTACAAATGACAGTAACAACTTCCTCCTAAGGCAGTTTCCTGTTTTCCAAGCACGACACTGCATAAGCGGCCCTGGACTGAACTTCGTGATAGTTGTTCAGAAACCAAAGCGTGAAATGCTTTCAAGCAGTTTCTCAATTACTTGGCACCAAACTCTCCCTGGGTATGATTCTGCTGTCAGATAACTGATAGATATGCCCCAGTTTCTATCTGGTAAATTAACTACTGCTATTTGTCTATGTTAAACTGATTTAGTAAAATATGTTTATTCTACAGCCAGCTGAAGTGTATACTAAAGTGAAGTGAAATTTTGGTTGTTAATTTTGCATGAATAAGTTGGAGAATCGTTTTTTAAAATTGAATCTATATTTAAATATTTGAATTTTATTGCATTTTTAGAGGCTTTATTACATTTTTAGAGGTTTATATTTTCACCGTGAATGTCTATTTTTGTGAGTTCTAGAAATATATAGTCATTATTTGTATGGCAATGTGTTTGCTTTATTGAGCAAATCCCAGGCTAAATACTCATTAGAGCCTAGGGATAATAACATAGGATAATGATATTGCTTTGTTTTAATTGACGGATATGTTTGTAAAAGGACAAAATATTACAATCATGTTAGAAATAAGACACCTTTTGGGATTAATCAAAAGTATTAGGGAAAGTTAGAATGTGCTTATAATTTCAGTTAAGCAAAAAATTGGGCAATAGGAAAAGAGTGATTAGCGAGGTTGTTTAATATATAATTAGAAAAAAATTAACCTTCTCTAGTCAACCAGTTCTACCATGTCACTTATCTTCCTCAAATGGGAAGTTTTAATTGTGTATTAAAACACTTTGTATCAAGGAATAAATATTATTAGGCTTAACACTTTCTCATTATGGTTTTATCTACACATTTACGAGTTAAAAAAAAAAATACAAGGAAGCACTTAGTCACTTCGCCGTAGAGAATTTTGAGGCGACAGAGAATTAAGTAGCCATTATTCAGCTTTAAAATCTATACCTCTATCATCTTAATGTTGGTGACATTCAGAAAGCCCCTTAGTGGATATGTTCCTTCTCCAGCTAATTTGAATCTGTGAAAAGATAGAAGTTTGTCTGAAGAATACTATTGTTTCCATAGTTCTTCCATCTCAAAATCATTATCTGGTAAGATTATCTGGTGAGTCCCTTTTCTTCAAAGATGTATGCAAAAGACTTCTGATTTATTACTTCATTTAAATGCGTTATTTACAGCACAAATCTCACGGCAAGGATTTCATGCTTGGAAAAGCCCTCTTGAAATAACTGCTCGTTTTGCTTAATTTATGTTGCAATATGTAGTCAGTTTTTCAAATACGTGCCACATTAACAGGATAATTATTTACATATGGACTTCATCTTACAGTAGGAAAATCCAAGCCTTCCACATATTGTATCAGACGCTCTGGCCATGTCACATAATTAAGTCAAGAAAACATTATACCGATGCACGCTTGCAGCGTAGGTATTTACAAAAATTGCTTCCCAGACACTTGGCGCAGGTTCACGGCCTTCGGGAGAGTGCTCTCAAGGGAAGCCGACCAGTTTTGGCACCTCATCGTGTCTTGGAGTGAGATTTTTGCGGGTTGGATTCCAAATGTTATTGAAGTTGCCTAGCTACCACATCTCAACAGAAGGAGAAACTGAGAATTTGACAGCAATTGGCCATGTAGCCAATGACCAGGGCTTGCCTTGACACCTGGGTGGTAGGGAGTTTTCCATTTGCACCTACCATATCCCCTCGGAGTAAGACTGACTGCGGGCAAATGCGAGGTGAGTGATCCTCTATTGCTCCTGATTCACGTCTAGTTGCAGTAGCTTTGGGGCCCTTGTGAATTGGGAGAGAATTTAGAAGTCAGGGAGCAGATCGTGTGGAGCCCTCGTTGTGTGCCAGGATACGAGGCAGGGGTGCATAAGGCCTGATCTGAGGGAGTTTGATGGTGAGGGAAACTCCCCCGAGGAGGAGCTCATTCCTCTGGAGCAGGAAGAGTGTGTTGGCAAGAGCCCTGCAGACAGAAGCAACCTGCCCGTGTGATGACTCAAGGAGAACATCAGGTGTTCGACAGTCTCAGGAAAGCTCACCGTTGCAGAAAAGAAGACGGCATGACAGAGCAGCAAGAAGGCAGTCTGGGCCAATTCTCGCAAGATCTTGAAAGAGTTATGAAGAATCTCAGACTTTGTCCTAAACACAATAGGGAATTATTACTGGGCCTTCACAGAGGAGCCTTATGAGTCACAATTATGGTTTTAAAGAGATCCTACCGGCTACTACAAGGAACATGGGGTAGTGGTGGCCTGAGCGGGGCAGTATTTGACGGAGGAGACCAGTTAAGAAGCTATTTTATTTTTATTATTCCAGACACAAGATGGTGGAGATATGTACTAAGGTAATGCCACCAGAGAGGGAAGGGAGGAGAGGGACCCAGGGGGCATTTTAGAGGCACATCTGACAGGACTGGATGGCTGGTTTGGCAAGTGATAAAGGGAAGGTAGGGATCGAGGACAAAGACATATTAGCATGAATGCCCATGAGAAACAGAGGAGGAGCAGGAATCCTTCTTTGGGACAGTAGAGTTCTAGATGCTTGTGAGAAATGCGCATCCTGAGTGATCTCTGGCTCTCACTATCTCTCCCTGACTCATGGCTTCGAAGTCTATTGGCTCACCAGGATCTCCGATGCAGCTGGATTTATGTTCGTCTCTGTTGCGTTTCTTTTTCTGGTTAACATATGGATATAATAATAGGATTTGGGGGGAAAGAGACCTCTTTTCCTTTTTCTTCCTCCCTATCCCCCCCCCCCCAATTTCTCTTTTGAGGCCATCCAGAAAGCCTATGATATAGAAAGCAGAAGTTTGTGTACGCGAACGTGTGGCTTGCCGTTGGTGTTTCGGGATGTTTCAGTGTATGGTGATTCTACCAAAGATTGCTAAAATGACCTTAAACCCACCACTCCTAGGACTGAAATGAGAAAACCTGTGATATTTCAGTATAAGATTTCTGCAGGGAGATTTCTAATAACTATAATCTGTGCTAATAGAAAAGGCATGACCTCTCATTACTGATTGTGGAAAGATAATGAGCGCTCTATTGCCTGGACAATTGGAAGAGTCCTAAGCAGTCATGGCAGGGAAGGAAAACAGGCACCCATCGGTGCCACCCCCTGCCCCCATTACTCTCAGGATAGTTTTTATTAAGTCTATTCAAAATTCCTACTTGAGGGGCGCCTGGGTGGCACAGCGGTTAAGCGTCTGCCTTCGGTTCAGGGCGTGATCCCGGCGTTATGGGATCGAGCCCCACATCAGGCTCCTCCACTATGAGCCTGCTTCTTCCTCTCCCACTCCCCCGCTTGTGTTCCCTTTCTCGCTGGCTGTCTCTATCTCTGTCGAATAAATAAATAAATAAATAAATCTTTAAAAAAAAAATTCCTACTTGAGTTTTGGAATCCACATGATTTAATAATTTCAATTACTCACAATAAGACATATACGAGACACATACAGCATAAAGCCCCCTTTGTAATAGATGAATTCCAGCTAAGAAATGTAGAAAGAATGGTAAAATTAGAGAAATCCCAATTTTATAATTTCTAATCTGGCAGAAGAAGGGATTGGAGGGCTCATGCTTATGATTTGCCCCAGCTCCTGAGAGCCTGCAGGGTCCCAGGGCCAGTAAGGACATGGGCAATCGAGCAGAGCGATATGTTTCTGATTTCACCACTTTCTACCAGTAGGACTACACTGGGACTTTACACAGCCAGGAAGTTTAAGTTTCAATTTTCTCATCTGTAAAATGGTGCCCTGAATCGTATGTGTCTCTCACTAAGGATGAAATGATATAAGACATAAAGTGTTTAACCTCCATTAACAGAAAGTCTGTAAGTAACCACTCCGCAACAGACACGAATTTAACACTCATTTGTTACAGACATTGCTGTAGGCGCTAAAAATAGCAAGTGGACAAGACACCCCAGGCTCTGGCTTCATGAAACTTACACGTTTGTGGTGGGAAGGCACCAAACACGTGTAGAAGCAAATAAGGAAAAGATTACGAGTTGTAGTAAGTGCTGGAAGGAAAGTAACTCTTTCGTTCTGGGTAGTCGGGGATGGCATCTCTGAGGAGCTGACATTTACCAATGCAAAAAGAGGAGGATGTGTTTGGTGGGAGAGGGAATATTTGTATGAAAATTCTAAAAATCTTTGTCTTCTTTGTGGAATCTGCTGTAGATTGAATGTTTGTGCCCCCTCCCCCCACCCCTGCCGCCCTCCTCAATTCATTTGGTAAAATCCAACTTACAATGTGATGGTAGTAGGAAGTGGGGTCTTCGGGAAGTGAAGACGTATATGAGGATGGAACCATCGTGAATAAGATTGTGCCCTTGTAAGAAAGACACTTGACCCTTCTGTCACAGGAGGACACTGTGAAAAGCTGTCTGTGAACCAGGAAGTGGGCCCTCACCAGGCACGGAATCTGTTGACAGCTTGATGTTGGACTTCTCAGCCTCCAGAACTGTGAGAAATGAATTCCTGTGGTTTATACTCTACCCAGCTCATGGTGCTTTTGGTATAGCGGTGCAAGTGGACTAAGACAATCCGTGGAGATAAAGCCAGCAGTGTCCCAAGGAGCAGCAGAAAAGGAGCCCCAAGTCAGAGCCGGAGCCTGAGCATTCCAGATGTTATGGGTAGAGTTGGAAATTAGGATTTTTTTCCAAAAGCAACAGGAAACCAGTGCAGAGCTTTGAAACAGATAAGCGACCTAGTGTATTCTCTTTCTTTCTCTCTCTCTCTCTTTTTTAAGATTTATTTATTTGAAGGGCAGAGGCAGAGAGAGAGAAAGAGAACCTTAAGCAGACACCCTGCCGAGCCTGGAGCCCAGCATGGAGCCCAGCATGGGCTCGATTTCATGGCCCTGAGACCATGACCTGAGCGGAAATTGAGAGCCGAATGCTTAGTCGCCTGAGCCACCCAGGCGCCCCTCCGGTGGATGTTTTAGGCACACTTTTAGTGCTGTATGGATTTAGAGCAGGTAAGAGAGGAGAGTGTACAGTCAGGAGGCTGTTGAGGGGATCCACGAAAGAAGTGATGGTGACCTGGTCTAAGAGGGCAGGAGCAGAGAGGGAGAGAAGGACAGGGATTCCGGATGTGCTTGGGACAGAGTAAGGAAGACTTGATGGCAGTTGGTGCAAGGAAACGGAGGGGAGAAAGTGGGAATCAGGTTTGGGACCTGGGCCTCTGGCTAATTCACTCCGTGGGGTGGCCATGCTATTTACAGGGCTGAGGAGAGGACAGGAAGAGGGAGGAAATGGCCAAATCAAACGAGCAGTTCTTTCTAAGACACACTAAATTTGAAAAGTCTATGAGAAACTCAGCATGAGAACAAATAAGTGTCATGTATTATTATTAATAATAACCTTAATATCCTTAGTGAATGAAGCTATTGCTTGGAGTGTTTTCCAAGCAATTCTTCACTGAGAACCTAAAATAATCACAAATACCTATTCAAAGATTTGGGGATTCTATTGGCAAAATGTAATTTTATCATGATTAAATTCAGCGTACTCAATAATGTTAGACTTTTGTTAACTTTTGAAAACCATGCTTTAAAAAAACACACAGATAGAAAAAATACAAACATAAAATTCTGAGTGGCCAAATTGGAATGGAGACCTCACTTCATTCAGTGTATGAAATCAGTCAATAGAATGGTGCAATTTTGAAAGCCAAACGACAACTCGCCAATTTTTATCATAGTTACATGAAAAGACAATATACCATTCTTAGATTGAGTTGATGTGTTTGTTTTATGCTACAAATTACTTTAACAGCAGCATTCTTGAAAAAGCAAACGGCATAATACCTTTCCCTCAAATCCTAAAATATTTAATCTAAATCACTGTAAAAACAGATATTCATTCACACTGTCGTTTAAAAATATAGATACAAGGCCCCAGAGTGAGACAATTAGAAGTTACTGTTCCCTCGGCAATTATAAATTGCTCGTTTTCAGCTGACATTTCTTGTATAACTAAGAACCACATGATTTGAAGACTTGCCTCTTTTTATCACTTGAAAAAGTATAAGGCATTGAATTTTCTTACTGCTTTTTCAAATAAAGGGATTTAAAAAAAAAAACCCTAAAACATACTGTTTATTGTATGTTATGTTGTTAAATGATCAAATGCTTGGTTTGAACTATAGTTAGTTCATACACTGTTCCTAGGAGAGTACTAGGCACCCCCTGAGAAAAACCAGTGAGTACTTTTTAAATTTAACTTGAATCTTGTCGTGTATGAGAGGGTGGCCACCTGTCCTAGTTTGCTCAGGACTGAGGGGGTTTTAAACATAGGGATTTCAGTTTTAAAATAAGGACTTTCTTGGGTAAACCTGGATTACGGCTCTTGAGTTGGGGAAAGGGGAGTGTTATTTTTATACATGTGTATTTTTAAAACTTGTGAGACCCCCAAACATCACTAAAAATTGAATCTGTTGATTTTGAGATTAAAAAAATAGATCTTTAGAAATATCTAATAGATTTTATTTGTCCTTTTAAGGCATGTTTTGAGCTGGGACTGGGTCTTACCCTCTTGCTGTGCTTGGCATCTCGATAATGCCCACCATGGGCACTTTATAGCTATTGATTTAACAAGATGTTGATTTGTCAAGAAAATTAAAAGGGAGAGTGATACCACAATGTAGGCGCTTCCTTCTCTTCCCCAAGGCCCCTAACTATCAGATTTCCACAAAAATGGAAAATTACTATAATATGTGCTTTATAGAATTTATCTTGGGGAAAGGGAATTGTGAGAAACTGTGAGTTCCAAGACTGACACAGAAAGTTTTATCAACCAGAATGCAGATTGGTAGTAAAAGTATTTTCTTTCTTTCTTCCTTTTTCTTTTTTTCTTTTTTTAGATCTCATTTATTTATGTATTTTAGAGAGTTGGGGAGGGCAGAGGGAGAAGGGGAGAGAGAATCTCAAGCAGACTCCACGCTGAGTGCAGAGCCAGCCGGATGCAGGACTCAATCTCACGACCCTGAGATCAGGGCCCTGAGATGAAATCAAGAGTTGGGCACTTAACTGACTGAGCCACCTAGGCACCCCAGTATTTTCTTCATCAGAACTAGAGTTTGTTATGCTGCTGCAAAAAAGCCAAATTTTAAGCCCACCGTTGTCCTTTTTTTTGCTCTTTAGTGAAAGAACTGCTCTTTAGTGTGTTTTTCAATGTTTGACTGAAGCATTCAATTTGCAGTTTTTAAGGAAACTAAAATTAAAGAAAACATTCTCTTTCTGTTCCTTTTATTTAATTTTTTAAAAATGAGTAAAACTAATCAAACCAGTTCGTCTACATTCTTGGTAAAGCATTACCTGTTTCTTAATACAAGGAAGTAGAAATACATAAAATATATATAAAGGAGTGTTGGATCAAGGCCCTGTACCTTACTGCTTATGTTGTCACTTGAGATCGAAGATCAGAAATTCTTTCATCCTACATATTCTTTTCCAGCCACACGATTGATTCAGTGGAGATGCTAAGTTCCTCCGTGAATGCAGGTCAAGTGTTAGTGTAAATGGGAAAAGGAGCAATGCAGAAACAGTGGGTTTCCCTTTATGTCATTTATGAATGGGAATCGATTAGAGCTATTGCACAAGGGAGCTGGGTGCGGATGCAAGGCAGTAGGTGGGGCGGGTAACGCCAGTGAAAGGGGAGGCTTCCAGCCTTGCTTGGACTTGTCTCAAGAGCAGTGAAAGGACACGACAATTTTCTCACCATGTCAAATTATATCTTAATTTCTACAAATTGATCAAGCTTCATACTGGCAGATATTCTCAGATTATTGGGAATATTCGTATCAATAACAGGCATTCATTTTAAAGCAAAAAGAGACTTAGTGGTAGTTTTAGTGACTCCTGCCAATATACATGCAAATACACATCTTTTTGCCCCTTTTATTGAAGAACTCTGCATTTAAAGAGATGTCTGACTTAGGTATCTTGTATTTGGGGATTATAGTTATATTGCTATGAATTGCTGTAGCAATTTGGAATGAGTTTGGAGAGATTTCAATGTGTTGTGTCTACCCGGAAGCTGTTAGAGTAACCCAATTCTGAAAAGAATAAAAGAAAATGTATTAGTTTCCCATTGCCTCTCTGACAAATTCAGAGGCATGGAATGAATTTAAATATATTGTCTGACAGTTCTGAAAGCCAGAATTAGTGAAAACGTATGTGTATGAAATTTGTAAATACATGATCTGAGGTTTTTCCATAATCGCCCCAAACTAAAAACACTCAAAGCATCTATCAGTAGGTGAATGGATAGACAAATTGCGATGCCACGTAGCGAGGCACACAACTGATACACATAACTACACAAAACGAATAATCTCACTTACACAAAACATTTTGTTGATCGAAAGAAGCAAGACAGAAAAGAGTATGTTCTGCGTGCTTCCAATTAAACGAACAGGCAAACTAATCCATGGCCCTAGAATCAGAACAGGGTTTTCCACAGTTGGCGGTGTTGATTGTAAAGGAACACAAGTCAGGTTTCTAGGGGGAATGGAACTATTCCATACCTTGATGATGGTGTTGGGCAATGGACATACACCTTTCCCAAAACTCACCGAACTGCATTTCATTTCTAAAATGTGTGAATTTTAGTGTATACTAATTTTACCTTAATAAGCAAATAAAAATAACAAACTAAATACACAGCATTATTCTAATTTTATTTTAATGAAAGTAAATTTTATGTTTTCCACAAATTACTGGAAGTAAATAAATTGATTTATGAATAAGGGTTATCTTCAAGTTGTAAAATCATTGGTACTTTTGGGGCGCCTGGGTGGCTCAGTCAGTTAAGTGACTGACTTCAGTTCAGATCATGGTCTCAGAAGCCTGTGATGGAGCAAGGTGACTGGCTTCCTGGTCAGCGGGGAGTCTGTTTCTCCCACTGCCCCTCCCCCTTCTCTGCCCCTCCCCCTGCTTCTCCCCTTGCTCCTGCTCTCTCTCTCCCAAATATATAAAACCTTTAAAAAAATCATTGGTGCTTGTGTCTCTTTACCCTGTCAGTATTTTCTGCAATTCATAGTTTATAATGAAGTCACTTAATAAATACCACTATCACACACGTCAGGTCTATGACAAAAGTATTTGTAATTTTTCATATCCTATTTTATATTTATTTAACTTACATGTTATTTATTAATAGTATTTATTATATTAAATTTATTTACTTATTTTATTTTGTATTTATACATTTATAATATATTATGTTGCTTATTTCATTATATTTAGTTGTGTATATATATTTATTTTATGTTACATTTATATACTATTTTTATTTTATTTATTGTATCCTTTTATCCAAATTATATTTATTGGAAGTCAAACATAATTTATCAGTATAAATGCTGTTTAAAAAATTAAAACCAAGCAGTAAAGAATGTCTTAAAGAAATCAAGCCTTGATCCTGGGAAGCACAGCAGAGCTCTTTAAATGTTCATTAGTTCCAGGGTTCCTGTCCTTGGTTCCTTACCTTTTTATCCACTCTATGTACACTTTCAAGTGACCTTAGTCATGTTCAGTAACTGCCTCAGCACCCAGCTAACAGCTTCCAATATCTTTTTCTATAGGGCTAACCTCTCTCGTGAGTTTCATGCCTACATATTTATCTGCCTTCTGGGTATTTCCAACTGAATGGCAATGACCTCAAATTCAACATTTTCCTGCTGGAAATAATTAACAAACCACTTCCCTAACTTCTCATGCATTTTTAGGGTGCACACTTGCTCATCACTTAGCCAGGAACTGAAGGGTTCCCCTTGTTTTCCCCCTTTACCTCCACTGTGCATCTCTTGGGTGCTAAGTTCTGGCCATTCAGTCTGCCTCCTGCTTTTTCTCCCATCGTCACACAGAGCCACTGTTGGGTCTCATAAGCTCAAGTCTGACCAATGTCAGTAACCCACTGCCTTATGTTTCTGTTTCCACCTCAACTTTTATAGTTATTGTGTTTGGGCCCCTGCCAGGATGCTCTTATCAATGCAACTTGGCTTCCAAAGAGGACATAAAGCAGTAAAACAGTGTGGGAGCTAGAGTCAGCCCCTTACGATGTGCGACCTGGGATCGGTTATTCACTCTCACTTCCTCATCGATACGGTGAGGAAATAATGCTTACCATCAAAGTGCAGTGAGGAGGAGCCTTACATGAATCAGTCAATAAAAAGTGTTCTACATGGTGCCTGGCTCAATTGAAGAGATCAATAGATTTTATGTTTTCACCTGGTATTCCTAAACTTAGCTCGATCCTGTGGACTTCTTTAGCATATCTGAAATCTCAGAATAACATACTACCGTTCGCTGTTTCTGTTTACTGAGTCATTTCTGTCCACTCTATACAATATAAAAAGCAAGGCTGAAGTTAAAAAGAATCCGGGATCAATGAAATGTACTGCCGTGTATATACTACAGAACCACACCCAAATAGCTCTCTTCTCTTTCTGCAACAGTCGGCATTGAGTAATCTCTAACTTAATCATCTGTACCGATGTGTATTTCACAAGTTCTGGCCAGGATTTTCTCTTTCCCNNNTTCCTTCCTTCCTTCCTTCCTTCCTTCCTTCCTTCCTTCCTTCCTTCTTTCCTTCCTTCCTTCTTTTTTTTTTCCTGTGGTCATACAAGAAGCTTATCAGACAGTAAAGGTGACATTGCTTTCCATTTATTTTATGGTACCTATAGAATTAGGCTGTTTCTTTCTCTGTAAAATAGGGATAAAACCGTAATTACCTAGTAGTGCAGTTGTGAGAATCAAATGATTTGATTCATGTAAAGCACATAGTTTCTGGCACATAGTAAGAACTCAATAAATGTTCATCTATATTATTTATTGTTCCTTATCTTATTATTATTACATCCTCAACTCATTCAAACTCTATGGCAATCTTGAGATAGCATCAACATGGACACATGCACACACATTTAGACAGCAAGATCTGTATATATCCATACATAACACATAAGCATATATTAATGATTTTGATTTTCTTTGATGTGGTTTTAATTTCCTTTGCAGAAGGAATTTCTCATATTTCCAGTAGATGATTGATTGAAAGGACTTTCATACCGCCTCAGCTATTCAGTTTTGTTCCATTTAACTGATATTCTGCGTCAGACACTTTTGTGTGGTAATGGGCACCAAATGGCAAATGGTATTAACACATCCCTGCTCTTATGGGGTTTAGAGTCTAACTGTGAATATAAATATTAAACAAGAGATTACAAGTTTGATTAATGTTATGTTTGGGGAAATGAATGTTACTGTGGGAAGGTGCAGCCGTCATCATTGGGTTTATGAGTTTCCAGGCAATGCGTAAACGGAGTTATTTAATTCATTTTGATAATAGTTTCTCAGATCGTGTCTCCTAAACACGGAAACTTTTGCACTCTTTGCCTGTGTTATTTTAAAAACAAAACCTTTGAGCAGTGGGCTTACCCTGGTAATCAGACATTTAAAAGCTTAGGATAAAAGAACAAAGGCTTTGTACCAGGTTACTCACACAATGAGAATGTACAAAGTAAATGCAAGAAACTCAGGCACAGGGGCGCCTGGGTGGCTCAGTCGTTAAGTGTCTGCCTTCGGCTCAGGGCGTGATCCTGGAGTTCTGGGGTCGAGCCCCACGTCAGGCTCTTCCACTGGGAGCCTGCTTCTTCCTCTCCCACTCCCCCTGCTTGTGCTCCCTCTCTTTCTGGCTGTCTCTCTCTCTGTCAAATGAATAAATAAAATCTTAAAAAAAAAAATTCAGGCACAAATTTCTCACCACTGAGTAATACTCTGGAGAGATCAGTGCACTTAATGAACGAATAGATGAATTCAGTAAGCAGAAGAGAAGTTTAATTATGAGTGCACAATCCTGAAATACATTCTTTAATTTTAGATTTGTCACATACTGACTTTATAATCTTTGGCAAGTCATATTTTATCTCTTTTACTAAGATTTTGCTCTTTCAAAACAGAAAAAATTAGAAGTAAAATTGTGTAACTTAATGTTTACAGACTACATCAACTCTTTTGAATGAAATTAGCTAATAAATGTGAGAAATAAAATTATGAAATTTTATGAATTTCAGTTTTACTTGACATTTGAAATAGCTACACGGCCAAATATTGCAGAAATAAACAATCCTTAGATATTGTAATATATATTATATTCTTCAAAGGAATTACAATCCTCTTTAAGGCAGAGACTGTCTTATTGATCCATTTAACTTAGAGACAATAAATAAATATCTTTGTAAGGAATGAAGTGATTTTATTTATAGTTAATTAAATAACTACTGAAGGAGTTTTTCCTCGTGTACTTATGTATACATGTGTGCATATATGTTCATCTAGACAGCCAGCCAGCCAGCCATGTGTTTGGAGTTTACACAGAGTTGACAGCCATTCTTTCAGAAGGCCTTTTCGAGCATCAGCTGTATGCAGTGCTAGGCTAGGTGTGGACAGAGAGGCAACGATGAACAAGATTGGTCCCTGGCTTCAAGCGGTTTACAATTATTATCAATTATTATCACAATTAAGATCATTCTCTAAATATCATAAATTATGTGACTCATTTGTTCGTTCGAAGGCACTAAATTTTCATGGCTGAAACCATGTCACTCATGTAATCAGACTACTATACAATAGTGTGGGCCAAATATTTCTTCAAATAATTTTCAATTTTTACATCGCAAATTTTTTTTAGATTATTTACTTATTTATTTATTTATTTGACAGAGAGAGAGACAGCCAGCAAGAGAGGGAACACAAGCAGGGGGAGTGGGAGAGGGAGAAGTAGGCTCCCAGGAGAGCAGGGAGCCCGATGCGGGGCTTGATCCCAGGACTCTGGTATCATGCCCTGAGCCGAAGGCAGACGCTTAAGGACTGAGCCACCCAGGCGCCCCTTCATTGCAATTTTTTTATAGTTGAAATATCAGAATTTGAATTTTCGTACTGCTATCAGTCTAATATTTCTCTATCAAAGTCTTTTCTTGATTTCTTTCTTAATCTCACTCACTTTACTATATGTTCAAGTATATAAATATAGTTATAATTGTCTATTATTAAATCATTAATACTGCCCTTTCCCTTCTTTTTAATATATGCTTTATACCTTGTACTAGGTGTGTATGCACGCAGTACACACACACACACGCACATGCACGCGCACACACACACACACAGGGTGCAAATATATTTGCACATCAGATATGAGGCCGCCTCTATGCACAGGGCACAGTGAAATGCATGAAAATGAGTACGAGCAAACAAGTGAGAGAGAGAGAGACAGACTGAGAGACAGTTAGATTTACTGAGAACATAGATTAAGCTGACGAATAGCACAATTTAGAAGGCCAATGAGCTTGACTACAGGGTGGCTTTAAGCTTTCAGTCATTAACTCCAGCTTACACACACTTCCTCTTCCCTAGAAAATAAGGGCATGAAAGTGTACTAACCAACCAGTGAGGTTGTAAAGTCACTAAACCAATAACAGAAAGGGATAACTGGTAACTCAACATGAAGAAGGCTAAGGATTATGGTGATGATGATGACGATAATAATAATAATAATATCCAGATACAAAAATTCTGAAAGCATAGACATCTGGATTAGGGAAAAGATCCAAATACTTTAGAAGTCCTCAAGACATTCTTATTTTATAATATTACCATAATTTATATTCATAATAATCACTTCAACTATCAAAAATGTTTTTACATTTCATGTGGTCTTTTGAAGAAGAAAGCAATTACAATAATTCAGTGTATAAAGTTGTCCTCCAAAATAGTTAACATTGTTTAAGAGTTTGATTGTTGCATAGGGAAAGTTCTATCAATCTAGACACCCTTCTGTGAAATACTTTATTCCCTAATGTCTGTGTAAATAGAACAGTCACTCACTTTTCCTGGGCACTAATCCTACACATCTCTTTCTTTCTGGATCTTGGTAATGAGATTTCTTTAAACAAATGCAGTGTCCTAAGCATCAGTAAACAGAAAGATTTGCCTCTGCTGTACAAGGGGGTGTCACTTTAAGTTTGCCATACTTTGTCAATAACAAAGTCTTTAGACGTTCTTATCATACACATTGTATTTTGAAAGTTACTCCACAGTCAAGAATATGAGTAGATCATATAATCTTCCATCTGTGGTGTGCAATTCCGGTTACTCGAGGCTTTTTGTTAATGTATCCAATTTCTCTGACTACTACATTTCTTGGCTAGTGATACCACCAGTCCTTCTGGAACCCTGAAATTTAAAAGCACAAGACTTTATACATCTTTTTTTTTTTTAATTATCTCTTATCTGTTTTGTTTATTTTAATTCTTTATACAAATCTGATTATAATTTGATTTTCAATCCAGATTTGACAGCTTATTGCTTACATTTCTTCAAAAAAATTTTTTTTCCTTTCTTCTACTTTTTTTTTTCTCCTGGTCATTGACATCCATTTCTCCTTCTGCTGTTAACCCCAATTGCCCTTAATACAACCTGCAGTAAGGGCAACGGTGGTGGGGTGTCCATTAGGGTTCCTTGGCCTTCCTTAGCTTAGAGGGGGTCTGAAACCTCAAAGACTGAAATGTAAATTTGCATAAAGGAGTCACATAGGAATGCAGAAGATACAGATTTTATACTCTCCACAAGGGAAAGGATTGGTAATTTTTTTTTTAATGTGCCAATTAGTTGATTATCTTTTATGAGTTATTCCCGTTCTTCCGTAGGGCAGATGGCTTCCTTCATGCAAGAAGGAAAGATTTCTGTGATAGCTCTTGTTTCTATAACCTTTATTGTTTGTAATCCCAGAGAAGATAAATGCATAATCTCTCCCATCGTCCATATATTAAACCTTCAAAAAAAAAATTAGTTGGCCTTGTGCTGGAGTCACATGCCCATTTCTGAACCAATCACAGTAGTTGGAGAAAGAAGTTGATCTGATTGACCGGTTTAGCGCCTGTGCCCCTCCATGGCGAGAAAGAGGCTGATTAATATTTGCCCTCTGGATCGCAACCACATAGAAGTGTTGAGCAAATTACTGATGTCCATTATCGGGAATATTCCAGGGCACTATTTTAGTATAGGCCTGGCTTTGTTTGTAATATTAAACTCGCAAATTCTACATTTAAAAAGTGCTGTCTTGTGTCAAATGTCCATTGTTCAGACCTGCAACTTCGTAGTAAATGCTTTTCTTTTCTAAATGGAACATGGTAAATTGTCACCTTGAATGCAGGTTGACTTTTCAAAAAATGTAAGCCTGTTGATAGTGCCTAACAATGACAAGTAACAACACATAAACAAGGAACATGAAAATCAGGATCACAGAAGAGCAGAATCATGTTAACTGTAGTGAAATCTATTTTAAATCCATTAGAAAAGCTTCAGTAGGTACCAGTAATGAGTTTTAAAGCACCTGGGTCAGAAACACCAAGCACGCTGCTAGTTCACCACCCAGGATTCATTAATCATTTATGTTGCCTGCAAAACTGGTCTGTTAAAATGGACGGTGCATGCAGTGAGGGAGATGTTGATCCATGAACTTTTCAGCCATGAAGACTGCACAGATGTTAACTACCAATAACAGCTTCAATAAGAACCTGAAGATCTTTGATATGACCAGGAAGAAAAGATTGGGAAAAATGACTTCTAGAATGTTTTAGGTGGACACATATTTCCCTATTAAGATTCTAAGCAAAATAGATGCTCAGCATAGAACTTCACTGGGAGCTCTCTTTTCTGCCGTTTAACTCTGATTGGCTGGTTTTACAGATGTACTTCCTCACTTGGTAAGTCACAACCCCCCATTCCTCTGGCCACTGAATTCCTGCAGAGACTAAGCCTCTGTGTTATGTCTGCATGCTTCAGCTATTAGCCGTTGATAATGCGTGCTTGCTAAGAGTCAAATGTGTAATGTGTTTGTTCCCGGACCTGGTTTTGCCAGTTCATCTATTGCTATAATAAAATAATTAAATATTAATAAACTGAGGTGATATTCATAGTAAAGGAGAGTTGTGGATGTGAAAATTAAGTTAAATCCATTGTAAAATCTTGCCTAATACAATTTTTTTAAATGCTGTAGAATTCAGTGTGTGCACAGATTTTAAAGTGGTTACGATGGCCATCTTGTTTTCCACTCACTCGTTTTCTTCCATTTTTCACCTGTGATACTTTCTGATGCCCTCCCCCCAAATTCACTCTTATTTCTTTTTCCCATCTTCTTTGGTTCTTTGGGAGGCTGACCCATAAGGACTTATTCATCAATGGACCCCCACCCCCAATCTCTGACTTCTGCTTGTTTCGGTCAGTGAGAAACACTGGCAGGAGTTCAAAGAGAGGGAAGTATTGAGTATTTTTTGCCCTCGTTCCTTCCCAGTGGGGTCACATTAGGTTGGCTACACTCCTGGACTGAAATTCTCTTTTTCTGACAGGTAGCCTTCTCTCTCTGGCTCCTGGTAACTACTCCTTCTCTTTTCCTTTCACACCTCCAGGTAGGAAGTGTCATCAGATCTTACCAGCCCTATCGTACTACATTGTCCCTGGTGTCTCTTCATACTTGGCCCACATTCTTACTTGTAGTCCCTTTTTAGAACTGACCTTGACTTACCCATTTTGAATGTATGGGCTGTTCCCTGCTAGCATTCTGGCCGACATGCTGGAGGAGTGATAAGAGTATGGCTACTGACTTGGGACAGTCCTGGATGCAAATCTTAACTCTTTTCCTATAGTAAGTGGAGAATGGAGAGCATCAGTGGTTCCTTTTCAAACTCCACATTCTTCTTTATAAAAATGTAGATAGTAATAAATGCTACTCCGTAGACAAACAATCACCTTCTTCTGCCATCGCGAGAATCCATTATTTATAGCTTTTTTGTTGAACTCGATGTCTGGCACATACTGAATGTGTATTAAGTTCTGATACATGAATAAATTATTTTATGAATGAAAGACAATTTTTCTCATACAGAGTCACTTCTTGGTAAATTTGGCTGTCGTTAATCAGGTAATTCCCTTAGAATGTTTAGGAAGAATATCCCTTGAGTGAGAACTTTCACTATTATGTCATCCCATTGGTATAGAACACAGTCTAAAATAAGCCTGCAAAACTGAAATGAGCAAATGTAAAAAGACACAAAATGAGTCATGAAGGTATGCACTATTTTGGCCTCAGAGCCATGACGGCTAGGATTTTAAAATGTCTGACTTGCTAATCAAACAGACTTCCTATAAAATGACACATTTGCTAATTATCCCGGTGTGTCTGTACTGAGATATTAACAACTGGCTATGTAACACTTATATAACCTTATACAGCACTAACCATGTACCAGGCTTATGCGTAGTTATCCTTTTATTATCCTCATTTTACAGAGGAGGAAACTGAAGCACACAGAGGTTAAGTAACTTGCTCGATGGCCAATACATGTTGACGGCAGACCCTGTAGTCACCGATAGCAGAGCAAAGGCCATGGGTTTACTACAATTCCTCTTTCAGATCACACAGAAAGCCTGCATTTCCTAGACTGTCCTGCAATTCGATACGTTCCAATAACTGAGTTCCGACCAGAGGAATGTAGGCAGTAATGATATAACCCCCTTCCAGGCTTGGCCTTTGAAATCACCCTATGTCCAGCTCTTCTCTGACAACCTAGGAAGCCAGGGGCTCCACAGGGGACCACTATGCAATGGAAAAGCGCTGCCCAACCTGTTTTCAACTGTGATATGAATAAGAAATTTTGATGGCATTAAACTATTATGATTTAAGGGTACATTTATTCAGATGTAGTTTAGTGTGTGCTAACAAAGAAATTGGTCTTTTGAGTCAGACTGCTTTAAAGTAAAACAATAATATATGGCATTGGCCTCATTGTTAAGCAGCAGTAAGGTCAATATGAGAGATGAGGATATATAAGAAACTAGCTATCCGTTTTATACTATGGAAGAGCAGCTGGAAAAACTGTTGCCTTTAGTAACTTGGGAGACAGAGTAAGTATCTTAAACTTGTACTTTTAGAAGTGAGTGATAGGATAAGAGAACTAGTGTCTACTGGCTATTATTGGCTTCCTTGGCAAGGTTATTACCAAAAAAAAAAAAAAAGTCAGAAAATAACAGGATAGCATGGAAGTAGAACTGAAAGAGAATAGATTCTGGAAATTGGAGTCTTGCTACGTTAGAAGATGCCAAATAATTAAAGATGAGATTTTAGAAGACACTCAAGAAAAGAATCAGGCTTCAAAGGTTATAAAATCCCAAAAGAAGGCGTGGTCTCTTAACACCCACATCAGATTGTGTCCCAGGAGCATAAGGAGCAGGGAGGAAGTTCCCTGCAGAGAGAAGCAGGGGTGGTAGAGAACAATGGTGAAATCCATCCCTCATAAGGGCAGAACGAGAGTGGTGGGTTAGCAGAATAAAGAGCACACACTTACTCTTGCAGCCTGAACAACTTCATGTCCTTCAATTGGCTGGTGGCCCTGTCCTACTGCCAGGTACAGTGTGTCAATTTCGCAGCAATATCTCGCTTTAAATCATTTTTTAAAAAGCCCTTTTCACCTCAAAAATGCCAACCTGATTTTTAAAAGTAACAGACAATGAGATCACCATGGACATTACAATAATTTCAAAAAGCCATTCCTTTTTGAAAAAATGTAATCGCTGTTTCCTCATTTGGGAAATTTCTAGTAATTGTCAAAACACTTAGGGAAACTGAAATTTCAGTGAATACGAAAGTGACACTGCAACAATAGGATTGATTTCTGACTGGCAGTTATATCCCCATGGGCTTACCCAAGTTTGGTTTCTTTGGGCGGGATTGGTTGGATTTAGGTATTCAGAGCAGTGTCCCAGGGACAGGGACAAGAAATATGGGGAGCATTTCTCTACTACCAGTTTTACTTCAATGACTGGTGGATACACTGTTTCACATTAAAATCAACACACTGTACTCTGGATTAGACTGTAACAGTTAGATGAATTTTTGAGGTAAGATATACAACTACAAATGAATTTATTTTTGCCTCATCGACAGGCGTCACTTCCCCAGGGCTGAATCACTTGGCAGGGACGAGTTTGCGAGTCTGAGTTAGCCGAGAAGCTGGGAGGTGAGGGGGAACAGAAGGGAAGAAGGGGTGTAGGAGGTATCTTGCAATTTAACAACATGGGTTTTTTGGTGCTTGATATTTAGATCTAAAATCCTGGTGGTCTTAGGCCACTGGAAAGAAGAGCAAACTTCAGGCTGAGAATTTCTAAGGGATGAATGTTCCAAGTAATTATGATGTATAATGTCTCCTGGCAGAATGAAGGCGGAGAAACAGCACGCCTACGCTCTTTTTCCCTTTTCATTTATTTCTCTCATTAAGCTCTTCAGTTCAATTCAAATTAGCATAATTCAAAATGCTACCACTCCAACAAAGGTATATTTATTTACAGGGAGGTAAATGGGTGGGTGTATGGATAGAAAGGTAGAAAGAAAAAGAGAGTCACAGAGAACACAGAGAGTCCATGAGTTCATGAAATCATTACTCCCCCTCCACCTGCGCCCATCGCGCCCTTTCTCCTGCCACAGGTGGTGGTACCAGACCAAGACGGAGCTACTTGGGGACAACAACAGCACATTGTACCTCAGCGGGGCACACCAGAGTTTTTCTGGAGTTGGGAAAGTGGAAGAATGGGGATCTGAGTTTACGGGTGACCATCTTTCTTATCCTGGGATGAGTCTGGAGAAAGACGTCCAGCAAAGAGAACCCAGGGAAGGCTGAGCCTTTTCAGGGCCCAGATCCAGACGAGCCACAGTCCAGCGCAGCCCTGAGTTTCTCCCTTTCTTTCCCTGCTTCAGTTAGTCTGAGTCGAGTTTCTGTTTCTTCCCATTCAAAGATTCTGGGCTGAAGCCGCCCAACAGGGGGTCTACAAGAACTGGTGGTGCAAAGGGAACAGGGAGAGGTAGTTCTAAAGTAACGATTACTTTTCCAGATGGCCTTTTTCTTGGTTGAGCTGATTGTGATTGAAAGTAAAATCTTCAGTTATGTCCTAAGTATTGAGATTTTACTAGAATTCAAATAGACTTCAAAAAAACCCAACTTACTGGTAAATTTTTTGAAGTATATAAGAATATAGTTATATATGTTATAATTATATTTAATCATGTATTTAATTATAATTATACTTATTTTATATTTATAATTATAGCATATAAACATATATTATTATAATTGATGTATAATTAATAATATTAATTAATGATTGTGTTGTGATTAATAAGTGATATACAATATTAATAATTTATTATAATATTATATTATGTCTTATTATATATGTACATATCCATATAGAGCTCCATTTTATATGCATGATGGCTTGATGTCAAAGAATTTCAGAGTCTTGTGGAAATCTTCAAAAATAGTTCTGAAGGATTTGGGTCATAGGAGAGACCAAATAGGACTGAGATGCCAGGATATGCCAAGGGGTAGACAGCACTCTTGGATTATGTCTGGCCCCTTAGGCTTTAGTAATTCAGAGAATTCCTAAACTTAGGAGTCATGTCTTAGTCCTCTTTGTATCTGCCAAAACCAGCTCTGCAGACCTTCCAGCTCCTTCTTCACCTGTGAAAAAATCTGTATATACTTTGAAAAAAGGTGCTACAACCCACTGTGTTGTTTTAGAGAATTTCTCCTGGCCACACCTTCTATTTCTCATTAAAACTCTCCTGTTCAATTCTGGGTTCCTGTCCCATTGCCTCACATCTGGTTTCCACCATTCTGCCTGGCTCTTTACTCTGATGCTTTATGAGGACCGTTCATATTAATCCTGGCTGTCTGCTGTTTGTTGCCTTTCTAAGACTGAAGCTCTTCCAAATTCGTCATCTCATCCTCATTCCCAGAATCTGTAAGAAGCCATCATCAGACTCTGCTTGCTGAGGAAGAGAGTTTGGACTCAACGCTCTGTGCTGAATATCTTTGTTTGACCTTCAGTTCCATCTCTGTCTGGCTCTACCATGTTGGAAGCCTCAGGAGGCTGAATTTTACAGCTTGCAACAACTGGATCCTTTACCCTCTGGCTTCTATTTGGGATTGGCCAGTGGGAAGCACTTGCAGGAGAACAGAGAGCAATGGGAGACACGAGTCAGCTAACGACCCCCTGGCTTCCCTGGGGTCACAGTAGCAGGTTGTCCCCTCACTGCTAAGGCCACAGGTCCTGTCAGGTAGTTCTCACATGTGGCTCTCTCCGGGTTTGGTCACCTGTCCCTCACACTGGCCCTACAGGCCCTGCACTTGCTACCCTACATGTGTCATGACCCCTTGGCGGTTTCCCTTAATTCCGCCTACACCTTTGTATAAGGTTTCCCTTTCAAATCTTCTCAATTACCTCATTTATGGGCCATCTCTCTCCTATAAGGACCTTGATTAAAACACCTCTGGTTCCTAGAATGCTGCCCTGAACATAGTGGGACCAGGGGACACCAGGACACCTTGAATTCCATTCCCGGATTCACCACTTACAAGGTAGTTTTGAACAAGCGTGCACGGGTTACTTCTTATATCCTGGACACTTTGCCTTCGCCTTTAATCCCTGTCCTCAACAGAAAATGCCATGACAGGAACATGGAGAGTGTGCCTACGGAACAGAGCAGAAGTCCTGAGGGCCTCTGGGAAGCTGAGATTGTGAACCGCATTTCATCGGATGAATCAGAGGTTGCTGCATAGACAACAGGGAATGATACATATGGGCAAAATACACAAATCAGAGAGAGGAACCTGTTGTGGAAACTTCCAGCACATGTGTAGATTTGGAGGTATGCACCTCGAAGTGGGTAACAAAGGGAAGGGTTTAAAAAGGTGGGCAGAAGTCATAATGCAAAGAGTGCATATTCATTCATCAAATATCTACATTGGATAATAGATTATATTATGAATTTGTGGCTCCATTCTCTAGGACTATAGGGTAGGAGATAGGATTGGACACAAGACTTAAGTGACTGTATACCTGAAAAAGGTAAAAAATTGTTGCTATCATGGAATGTGGTATTTCATTCCTAAAATTAAATAAAAACAACATATCCTGTTACAAACTTCGCAATAATAACAGAGGAAAATAAGACTCATTTAAAAGTTCTAGGGAGTTGTCCGTCTAGTCTAGAATATGACCTCTACCACAGAGGGAACTGACGTGTCATAGGCCTAAACAGAGGACTTGACGTCCTTCCACCTGGGCCCCACAGGCCATGCTTGCCTCCAGAGGGACTGGCGGTGTCCTGTAGGAGGAGCCCGCGCTCTCCATCTTCCTGTCATGCTCCGTCCCAGGATCACATCACTGCAGCCCAGGGGGCCCCAATTATGTCATTTTTCCTTCTCTCTGTCAGAACAATTGCTTCTCAAGATTCTTTTCAGAAACTTCATGTTTGACTTCAAGTGTTTTCAACCAGATCCCCCTGGAACACTCTATCTCCATTAGAATCTCCTCCTTTATGTGAGGCGGTATTTTTCCTTGCCTTCTAAGGGACAGAAAATAAAGAAGGGTTGTCTTCAGAATTCTTGAAATATCTATTTATTCCTTTTGGAGAATGGATAAAGCGTTCCTAAGTTTCCTACCTATTCATGACGGATGGAGGTGTTATGAAACAGTTATGTGTTTGTACCTTTTCCCTCTTTCCCATACATCCATCAAGATGTGCGTTGTACACAGAGATAACAAGCTCAGAAAAGTTAAGTGAGTTGTGAGCAGTCACATAGAACTTGAGTAGCAAGACAGAAACTCTGGACCTTCCAAATATGCCCATTATCCTACGTGAGACTGAAGAGCGCGGTGATTAATAACGCAAACACTGGACTGGACTGCCTGCCTGGAAAGCCCAGCAGGATGAACTGAGGAATGTTACTTAATCTTTGTGCCCCAATTCACTCATAGGCAAAACAGAGATAATAATAATAATAATAATATGTACCACATATTGGGTTGATCTGTGGATTAAATTAAAACCACATGCCAAATGCTTAGCATTACACTCAAGTTATATCAGTTATTACCGTTATTTTGATTGACAATGTCCAACCGCCACTCGATCTTGTTGCTTCAACTCTCCTTTACAGGCAAGCTTCCTAAAAATACTTTCCATCACAAGGTATGACTTTCCTTTTCTGTTAAATCCCATGGTTTTAAATGGAAACATGCCTCTCACATGGCACTTCAAAAAATTATCTATTTCCTGGAATTCTGTATGTTGGGATATTTTCTGTATATGCCATCTCTACCTTCTTAATGGCCCATTTCTCCATCAACCCAACTGTACTTTGACTTCTGCCTCCATCATACTCCTGAGACCCCTGCTGAGCTCCTGTATGGCTTCATGGTGACCAATTCATCATCATTGGGTGCCAAAGGAAGAAACTATAGTAAGTGTAAAGGAACTAAGGACCTATAATCCCCATAGCTTTGTGGTCATTATATTTTAGCAAAGCCAACAACCATGGCTAAGAATTCCCAGGAAATAATGGGCCATAAGGATTATGGTAAATGCAGGGATGTTTTAGAATCCCAACCATAGCAAATTAGGAAAATTTGAAGATAATTTAAAAATAAGTGTTCCTAGGGGCACCTGGGTGGCTCAGTTGTTAAGTATCTGCCTTCGGCTCAGGGCGTGATCCCGGAGTCCTGGGATCGAGCCCCACGTCAGGCTCCTCCCTGGGAGACTGCTTCTCCCTCTCCCACTCCCCCTGCTTGTGTTCCCTCTCTCACTGGCTGTCTGTCTGTCTGTCAAATAAATAAATAAAATCTTTAAAAAAAAATAAGTGTTCCTAGTATGAGGAGTTTGCATACTAGGACCCAAATATCATGTAATTTTTGTCCATATGGATCTGAGGGCTTCTTTGTGTTGATCAGAGGACCACATTCCTTACTGTGTATCATTTCACCCTGTAAGTATTATCGTGATATTTTGTAGTGGGATGAATCAGTGAGGCAGAGCATTAGTGCATATCAAGCTACTGAGTTTTTGGAAATGTACGAATGAGGGAAACTTGTAACACAACATTTTGAAAGAGAAGCAGTAGTATCATGTCCCAGCCTGTTCCCAATAGGGGAGTATCTGAAAAAAGAAGAGCTTAGCTATTTTTTCTTTTGCCCTTTCAAAGGTGGGGATTCAAGCATATATACATACCTCCTTCCTTACTCTTTCTATAAAATCTCTCTATGCATAGGTGTTTGGTGTTAGGAAACACAGAAAGAATATTTTCAAGCTTCTTTAAAAACTGTGCTTTTTGCTCCTTTATTTTAGTGTCTCAATATGTATTTTTGGATTTATCAACTTACCTCCTTTTTCTCAGATGTAGAGACCAAAATTGGAAATAGCCTCTTGTGTTTGTTCACTCTATTCTTTAAGTCCTAAGGTCCTTTAGGGCAAAGAGAATATCCCTATTCTGTGGAAGAGAGAATTATGTTGCTTTTAAGTGCCGGTACAGAAATCCTCATTCATCCTGGAGGTTATGTCCCAGAAAAGCACCAAGATCGACAAGTTCAAAGATAAGATCATACAAAACAGGGAATTGGGGGAAAAATGTTTTTAAAACATAAACATTGCCAGAAAGCACCCACTTATAAAACACATAGTTTCTCCTGATAGTCTTCTCCAGGATCACCTTCTCCAAGTTGATTTTGGAAATATCCATGTGAGATTGTGATCTGCTATGGGAAGAGTCTCTCATAATTCTATGTTATGCAGACTGTACTTAGTAAAAATATCCATCTAGACTTTAATGGATTTGAGTTAAATGTGTTTGCAATTACATCTCTTCTTACCTTATTTTCTCAAGACATAGAAAATTTTCCTGTGCCTGCCTGGACTTTTCACACATCATGGGAAAGCTTACGAGTACCCTTCCCTGGGGCCGACATTCTATCAAAGTGTGCAGGAGTTGACTGTAGACAGTCGTCAGGTCCTCACCTCCTTCCCCTCGCCCAAAGGCCCACCAACCAGGTTTACACAAAGAATAAGTGTTAACTATTGATAAATTAGTCTGCTTAAGGGGTATAAAGTGAAAAATACATATGCCAAAGGGTTATATAGCTTTAAAATTGTATGGGCACACATAAATCTCCATTATCTCCCAAATGCAGAGGCCAACATGGTGATTAATTTGGGGTTGCTGTACTCACATTTTAATAAATGGTAAAATGGCTGACTCACTTCTCCTCCCTTCCTCCTGTCTGTTCTTATTTTACTATGAAAGTGACAATCTATGGCAAATCTGGGTTTCACTGAATGTCTGGTGTAGGTCGCCAGGAAAAAATAAGGCAAGGGAACATTGAACAGGTGTCAATGCTCATTTATGCACAACCACAAGGATACAGTCTATCTTTGTTAGAAAGAGGTGTGGGTGAGTATACACACTGATATAAGAAATTTTGTTCACATCAAAATGAGTCAATGTGTAAATGTATTCAAGGAGATGTGTCTATGTTGCTCTTTGAGAAAGGGTAATGTGGTACTGTTACAAAAAATTTTCCTTGTCCAACTTATCTTAATATATCTTTGAAGAGGTGTTATGTTGAAGAGGAAGGACATATAAAAATAGGACAGGTTTATTTATTCCATCCCTGATAATGGAATAAATCCTAGGCCTCAGTGTGGTAGGCTTGATGTTCAGTGAGACTGAGGGGAGTTCTGTCCATGAGTCTAGAAACCTGATTTGTCTTCTTTTCCATTGTTTCTCCAGCCCTTATCATGGTCTCACTTAACACATACTCAGTGCTCCAGAAATGTATTTAATGAATGAATGAACTCTACTATCCACCCAAGCCAACTGCTCGTCGTGCAGGCTTTATGCACTTGGACTCTGATTTTGACTTTGTTCTCCCACTAACACTGGACACCTGCCCTGAGTTCTCTCAATGAGGCCTTATCAAACTATCTACCTTTTAACAGCCTCCTCTCTGGGGGTTGAACCCTGTCCACCATATACCTTCCTAATAAGAAGATTTTTTTTTTTATTGAGATGCCCCAGATGACTTTGCATACCATTCATACTCTACATCTGTGACTCTCATGCCAACAAAACTTGAATTCATTGGATGTGGGGCATACCATCTAGGTTTAGAGAAATGTATAAAACTGGATATCTGGGACGCCTGGGTGCTCATTCAGTTAAGCATCTGCCTCCAGCTCAGGTCATGATCTCAGGGTCCCAGGACTGAGTCCCACATCAGGCTCCTTGCTCAGCGGGGAGCCTGCTTCTCCCTCTGCCTGCTGCTCCCCCTGCTTGTGCTCTCTCTCTCTGACAAATAAATAAATAAAATATTTTTAAAAAAGCAAAAAACAAAACAAAACAAACAAACAAAACTGGATATCCTGTTTAGTAGTCAGTGCCATAGTGAGGACAGTTCTCCATGCCCTGATCTGTACTTTCATTAAGAGCCTGCTCCAGCTTGTCTCCGGGCCAGAGCTCTCAGAGTCATAAACAGCAGAGAGCAGAGCAAGGACAATGGGTGGAAATTAGAGGGAAGCATATTTTAGTTCACCATCAGGAAAATTTCTCTAAGGGGGTTAGCAAATTACCAAAAACGTTCAAATATAAATTGCATGACTATCTATGAGGAGTGCAGTGAAAAAAAATTCCTATATTCATAAAAAGATGTGTGTATACAATATCTGTGGCAAATGGTTCCTCTCCTTCCATCTTCCTTCTTTTTTGCCCTCAAATTTTACTGGCTTGATTATGAAGGTCTTACCGCCTCAAGGTGGTGCAAGTTGATGGTTTCATTTTTAAGTTTAAAAAATAGTTACTTTTTATGTGATAAGCATGAGTTCAGATGAACCGCATCTTAGAAAAAGTAGGAATGGTTTTAGAATCAATAAAAAGTAGAAATGGTTTTAGGGGTGCCTGGGTGGCTCAGTCATTAAGCGTCTGCCTTCAACTCAGGGCCTGATCCCAGGGTTCTGGGATTGAGCCCCGCATTGGGCTCCCTGCTCCTCTGGGAGCCTCCTTCTCCCTCTCCCACTCCCCCTGCTTGTGTTCCCTCTCTCGCTGTCTCTCTGTCAAATAAATAAATAAAATCTTTTTAAAAAAAAAAGAATAGAAATGGTTTTAGAATCAATCTCAACGCTAATTCTAACCAGTGGCACAACTTTTGGCAGATTTATTCACTGCCCTGAAGATGAACATTTTATCTAGAAAGGAGGGTAAGAAAAGTGACCTGTCTATGTATACACACACACACACACACACACACACACACACACACACACACGTATACAGTCTACTCGTATATACATACATAGAGTGTATATACTAGATATGCATAGTTTCTCACTTTAGCATGTAAAATGTAAATAGGTCTCCTCCACTGTCAGGAAATTCGCATCACGCCACTTTGCTTTTACGAAAGTCCTGCCTTGGTACTTGCTTTCACTAACTGAAAGACAGCCGAAGAGAATTTTCACTTTTATGGGAAAAAAGCCCGAAAGTGAACACAGGGTTCAGTGTCGGTGTGGCAGCAGCCGTGATAGAGCGGCCGCACGCAGAGCAGCGACAGTCGCCCCGCCGAGCTCCTTCCCCAGGACCTACGCTCAGCATCCCAGCATCCACCGCCAGAGCCGCCCCGACCTGTGTCTGTGAGCATCCGTGCGTTACCTCCGTTTACCTTGGGCATCACTAGCAAGCTGTGCCCTAAGGTATCAGAAAAGCCGAAGAGAGGTGATTATGTTTTTAGGGTGTGGGGATGGGGAACGCTCAAACATGTTCCATACGAATTAATGGTAATCGTGTCTCTGCTTCACACCGTTTCAGTTTACGAAAGTTTTCATTGGAACGCTCTACTTTTGGAGGGAGGGGGAACCCTGTATCTTACAATATGACTTGTTTCTTTACAACACGTAGCTGGTGGTAATGGTTAAGTTTTATTGTACCCCATGTAACGTGTCCCGCTGGTACCCTGTTTCTTACCTCATTACACGTTAACTCTTTCATTGTCACTGTATTCTGTGGGGAGGAACTATACAGATTAGGAAAACAACGTTTAGAGGGTGGAAATTTTCCCCTAATAGGGCTAATAAGTGGCACAATTAGCATTGGAATTCATGACATCAAGACACCAGATCTAGATTTTTCAAGTGATACATTTAAAGTTGCAGGGCGCTACATGGAATCTATCATGATTTTCTTATTAGAGAGAATACCTGCAGACATTCAGTCTCAATCTGTTCACGACGCAGTGGGTACTGCTATTTAATCAATCTTTCCGAGTCAATAAATATCTTCTTGTCTCAAATTATGCCATCCAGAAAGGTGAAAATTAGTTGGTTAATAACAAATCAGCCCACATATGGTTAACATAGATCTAAGCAGGACCATATATATGTAATTTTAGGGCCAACAGTTTTTATGGGTGAGTTGTCCAAAGTGTAATCGATGTCTATTATATCTGTCTCAACACTAGGTATACACCTTTTCAGAGTGTTTGGGCAATAACTCTGGACATAAGATATTTCTTCTTACCTAGTTATGGAATGTGTTGCTTTGGGAAGGCAGGGCTATGAGGTTGTAAGTGTATATTTTTATTTTCTTCCCATGGAAACTTTATGTAGTCCCTCAGAGGTACACAGATGTATCCCTGAAAAGTTGAGTATAAATTTAACTTTTTGAGAATAAAATTGATTTTAAATGCTAATTGTTTAAGGGAATTCTCGTGAATTTCATGGGGCAAATAAATTATGTGCTCATTTTTCTGTTGAGCACATCTTGATTTTCGTGTATCTGTTTGGCTTTCCCTATACCTGTAGCTATCTGGAGAACTCGAGTGAGGCCCTACTAAGTCACCTCCCAACACTCATGCCAGGTGTAGACATCCGTGAACTCAAAAATAAGCCAGCGAACACCAGAGTTGTAAGGTAAGTTTCCAAATCCCCGGTATCTCTGCTAATTGACTCTAATGTGTAGCTTTGGAGATCAGTTGAGCTCCTGCTATCATGAGAGAATCGTGGATGTGCTCCCACTTAATATGAGCAGTAAACAGGCTGGAAAGAACACTGGCTTGGCAGTTTTGATCAGCAGGCTGGAATCTACTTTTCTCCCATATGAGTCAACTTTGGTAAATTGCTAAGCTTCCTTAGGCCTCAGTATTCTCATTGAGAAAATGGCAGTAAAAGCATCTCCCCTCCCTACCACACAAAGTTTATCAGGATCAAAGGAGAAATGACGTGTGAGGGTGTTTCTAAAGCACAAAGGGCTTCACAAAATTTAAGTACGTTTTATAGCAAATCTAATTAGGCGTGTGATGCCTTAGATACTCTGTTCTCTTCTGCTGAAGCATTGGTAGCAAAGATGAGTCAGTAAAAGAAATGCTTTAATAATAATAACAATAATAATAATAGTACTTACAGTACACACAATAAATATTCATACTTTGGCCACCTAGAACAAATCAGCACATGGATCCCACTGCCACTTGCCTCTAAGCAATGCTGGCTGTCCATCCCCTCTCTCCTTTCCTCTTATCCCTTTCTTTTCCTCCAAACGTTCCTAGGTTCTTGTTCTTCATGCTCTTGACTGGTTCGCATTCCCCCCAAGGTTACCAGCTTTGATATAATGCTTTGTAATTTTTATTAAACCGACTGCCTTCAAAATATCATATGCCACATTCTCAAAACTCGGAATACGTAAGTAGTTTATTAACCTGATGAATGGCAAACATTGAACAAATTCCTGTAATTGAACTGAATTGACTGAAGTATAAATGGGAGACCTTGACTTTGATATCACTGTATCCTAATGACATTTGACATGGTTAGAACCTTCAGAAATTTTCTCCAGAGATGAGAAGTGAAAAGTTCACTTTTTTTGTTTTTTTTTGACTAGCAGACTGTTTTATGTAACTTAAAACTTGGGCTAAAAATTGACTGGTTGCCAATATTTTAAAATGTGAGTATATATCATGAAGTTCCAGCTTTTTGACTTCTCTTGAAATATCAGAGCGTGTAGTGATATCGGATCCGCCACAGCAAACACACCGGTGCAGGGGGAAGCTGGTTCCGTTAGAAGAACAAGTTGTGTTCAGTACTAGGAGCCCCACCCATTCCACTTGATTTATTTATGTCACCTTGTGTGGCCCCTATAGGACCTGAGTTTGTGACTCTCGGTAAACCCACAGAAATAACCTAATTAAATCTTATCTCATAACCAGTTAGTCATGGGTGAAATCATGGACAGATGGTTTAAGGTGAACATATGTTGTTGATCAGTTTCTCTTATTTCATTAACCATTTGCCAGCATTTTAAACAGTCTAATCCTATGTCACAAACTATAACTGGAGCCGCAGTTTATAAGGGGAAAATCTAGAGCTTTGTTGAACTGTATTATTTTCAAATTTGAAATGAAAGCCGCTTTGAGTTTTGATTGGCAGTTCAAAGTAGAATGTTACCAGCTCGATAAATGTGAGTCATAGGCATGTTCCAATCTCCACACCTGCCACATTCCTGTGATGTCAGAGTACTACAAAGGACATCCCTGGTATGGGGTTGTTACCACATATGGTTACAGAAAGTAAAAGGCCTCTCATGAAATGTCCCCATAAGTCATATATTAGAGGCAAGGAGCAGAGGGCTTAGCGACTTGACATTGGTAGCACCTTGAAGCCTCTGGAGTTTTCTGAAAGCTTCACAAATGCCTTCCTTCATTCCCCATGCGAAGGGGAGAAAAGTTGATATGGCTGAACCCAAAACAAGGAAAAATGGGGCCATATTAGTAACAAGGGACAATTAATATTCTTTGGAAAAAATCCTCTCTCTCTCTCTCTCTTTTCTTTTCAATTTCTAAAGTTCCCCTTTCCTCAAATCAGAGTTAAAACCTGGAGACCTGGGATTCAGTTGTGGGCCTATAGAAAAAGACCAAGGCCACTGGTTGGTAGACCTCAGTGAAGGCCATCAATCCAAAGCACAGAAGTTGTCTGTGTGATTCCATATGGTCTGGAACAGGTCACAGGCTAGAAGTTTCTCATATAGAAGTTTGGGGCTGAAGTATTTTTATATCTGCACAGACAGGAGGACCTTTCAAGTGTGGCTATAGCCATGGTGAGTGACCAGTCAAAGAATAGGGGATCTTGGCCTCAAAGACAGATAACATCTCTGCATTCCTCACAGAAGGCCTTCCCCTAAGTCTGGCTTTGAGCAAGGGCATGTTAGCCTAATCATCACCAACCAACTGTCCAATTATCCACTGGGCTAAATAGACACTGGTTTAGGGGTCTAGGGAGAGGCAGCAGAGCAAATGCCAAGAGAACATTTCATTTGACACATAGACAACCACATCCTGCACAACTAGTAATCCAAACTCTCTCTGAGGATCCATGTAACTTGGTGAACTATGGGTCCGATATATACTGTGTAGGAAAATGTTCAAAATCATCAAAGAAGATCATGGCAATGGGAATTCCAAACCTCGGTTCAGCATTTTCTACTTGTCTTGAGTCAGAATGAATTTGGCGTAATTAGAAAGAAAAAGATGTATAAAAATAACTGCAGTGATAGTCGCAGAGAAGTAACAAGTGTGTGTGGCATGAGCAGAATTACTTTTTCTTCTTGACAAACTCACAGACAAAGTACATGGTAAGATGGCACTCTGTGTCATTCCATCTGCCTGAGCTCAGCATTTCCACACAGTCCTCGTGCCCGTAGGGGTCACTGGGCTCCCCCTCTTTCCAGTTGCTGTAGTTCTGCAGAGGAGTGTTGTCTGTGAACACATACTGTCCCTCCTTCTCAAGGTCATTCACCCCGATGAACACCCGGAAAAAGCCACTCTTGGCAACGTAGTCAGCGATGAGTGTGTTGGCAGCTTCGTCCTTTGGCATGGCCAGCATCCCGCCCCGGATCCGGCAGTGGGTCAGGGATTCCCTATAGTTCTTCTCCTCCTGCACGAGGTAGTAGAATTTCTCCTCAGTTTCCCTAATCCCTGCTATGACTTTGCAGAGAGGAAAAGATGCTCGTGATTAGACATCTCAAAAGGAGAAAAGGCAAGTATACAGTATTGCTGGATTTAAATTCATTGATTTGATGTTCAACAATTATTTTGAAGTCCCTAGTATGAGTTAAGCACTGGTTAAATATTTTTATCACCTTTGTAGTTGTCTAATGGAGAACAAAGTCCTACCATTTGTCCTCCCCGTCCTTCCTCCTTAACTCCCCACACAACTGTGAAGAAGAGACTGTTTTGACAAAGGTTTGTTAAATGAGTTGCCACTCAGCTCCTCTCAGACTACTTTATGCTTTGCCATACTTAGAATCCCAAGAGCATGCCCTTCTCTCTTCCATTTCCATGACTTTTGTGCCTGGAAAGTCTTCTCACTGCTTTACCTGGAAAACACCTACTTGTCATTTAGATCCCAATGGAAGTATTTTCTCTTACAGGAACCTTTCCAATGTCTCTGGACAGGCACGAGGCTCTTGTGCACACTCCCCTAGTTTCCATAGCTCCTTCCTCTTCTTCTTTTGTGTCACTCAACACAATCTAGTCTGTTTGTCTGCATGCCTCATGTACTAAATTCTGAATGTCTTGAGGACAGTGACCATGTCTTTACCACTCTGTAGCCTCAGAGCCCACAAGAGTGCATGGGATGGTAAAAGCTTATCGAACGAACATCAGAATAATATAGAAGTTTGTCCCCTTTGGGCCGAGTTCCTGGGCAAGGAACATGTATATAGCCTGAGTTGTCCCTGTTGACTCCAGGCACATGAAGTACTGAGTTACTGAGTAAGCTTCAGGACAGAACTGGGGACTCCAAATCATCCCAAGCTCATAATATGTTAAAGATGTTTTAGGCTTTGGGGGCATCTACGTGTATTTCTTTGGGTCTATAACTCAAAATTTACCAAGAAATCTGTGACCACGCCAATAAATGTCGAAAACTATTGCTCTATGTGGAACCTCTACGGTCTGGTTTTTTCATGAGAATCCAAGTCATGTCAGAGACAGCGTCTCAGTACTAATTATAACCAGAGTCATAATTAAGAGTATTACAAAATGAAGATTAACACAAGATGGCATGTGTGTTTCATGTACTAATTATAACCAGTACTCAGTACTAATTATAACCAGAGTCATAATTAAGAGTATTACAAAATGAAGATTAACACAAGATGGCATGTGTGTTTCTAATGCACAACAAACATAGCTGGGTTACAATAAATAAAAGTACAACAAAAGAAGACCGATTTCAACTTAGCTACAATAGCTTCCTCATTCATGCTGTCTCAGAAGAGAACACATAGCCCCACCTTAAGGGCTTCTCTGCTGACTACAATGAAATGGCAAGGGGTAACAACAATGGCTAATGTGGGAAGTTGCACAATTCAGAGAAACACATAATGTACTGTTGATGTGTATTGAGGCTAGAAGCATCGGTGAAACCAGGATTCGAATCCCTGATCCCCTGTTAGTTAAGCTCTGTATCTACAGGCAAGGTAATTTCTCTAAGCTTCAGGGTAATCATAATACCCACACCCTAGGTGTTATTTTAAGTACTCAAGAAAATAGCTATTGTTTTACTACTTCTCTTTCCTGAGATGCTAACTCTGTTTGACTCTTCCTGTCCCTTTTTATTCTTAAGGCGTGGCTTACCAAACTCTGCCCTTTTCTCCATTCCCCTCTCTCCAGAAAGTATCTTTTTCTATCCACAGACAATGCAATACATGTGAATATATGTAGGTAGTGGTCCTGGAGTGTCCTAGAGTCTGAGCGGATAATTAGCATTTTGAGAGACCTGTACGGTGGTGACACTATCTCAGTAGGCCATTGCCTGAGCCTAGGTATTTCCCACGAGGAATACTGGAATTGTAACGTCGAAAGGGATTAAATCGGTAGATAGCACAAAGCAAAAGAGGAGAGACTCACCATTCTTGACAAACTTCATAGATGTCTTGAGGCGAGCAACACTAATATCCAGTTGTCCAACAACTTTCCGGTACCTTCCACAATCACAGACGGTGCCTTTTAAATGACAAAAACTGTGAATTCATGTTGGAGCACAAACAAGGGCTCAAAATAAGCCCTTGAAGCCTACATCAGTTGGAAAGGGCAATTGCCGTCTTCTGAATCTTTACTACCTTTTCCTAGAGTGGCTATATCTTTCTGTGAATGGCTATACTTTTGGTCTTTTACTTTAAACAAGGCTTCTACATTACATTGTCTTCAGGAATTTACAAAATATCTTTTTAAGTATTTTGGATGAGTGAAAACACAGCTCTACACCAGATTTTTAAGGAGAAGAGTAAATATGGCCAACCCCTGAACACATACTGTGGACCGTTTGGCATTTTTGTTGAACACAGAATGTGCCCATCCAATCTCAAAATAAAATCTTTACAGCTTTTTAAAGACAAATTTCTAGCCCAGTCTTCTTTTCTGTTAACTGCATTGCTCCCTGGCTCACACAACTCTCCCAAGAAAGGAGAAAACTTTCATGATGAAACCAAATGATAATTCTGATTATCCATTTCAAGTACAACTTGAATGATCCTCGAATGTTTCAAGGACTAAGTTGAAGTCTTGTGAATAGATTCAACATATAATTTCAAGAGCCGGTTGTCCCATTTGTGGATTAACTCTGATTTTAATTTCTGCCATTCATTCCCTCTTTGCTCATTTACCTTTTCAGCTACCTGCTGATACTGTGACAGAGAAAGAAGTTAAGGAAAATGATGTGAAATTCAAATAATTCCCTTTTTCTATTTAATGGCTGCTTCATGTAATCAGTCCCTTTTGCTTTCTTCTTTGGCAGTTGAAAAGCAAAAAGAATTTTATTAGCCAAAGGAGGAAAAACTCCGTGGCTTTATTTATCTGCAATCACAGTTAAATATCAGGAATTTAACACAGTTCTTAAAATTAGCCTTCACTACACCTCTGTGACCTCCCCCAGAGCAATCTACTTTCTTTCCCTGCACATAGCACTGGACATACAACTCTTTCAGGCCTCAGGGAGACTCTTCCTGACCGCTGAAGGCATGTTCTGTATCCATGGGGTCTTTGGGGATTGGGCCAATTTGCTGCGGGCAAGCTGCTGGCTCCATTTTGGTCGAGATGCTGGTGGAACGTAGGGCAACGTGGTGCAGTCCTACTGCTGAGGCCATGGTGGACCTTCCTCTGCTCTAGGACAATGAGAGCTGCTTCCTCCCACTAAGCATGACTAGGATGGAATGTGCCATCATTAGCTTCCCCAGGGCTTGGAAACTCACCAGCAGATAGAGAGGAAAGTTCCCTTCTTTCCTTCCCTCTAGCCCAAGTAAAGTAAGGTTAAGCATTGAGAGGACTGTTGCTTTTTCATAAAAATGTATTTATTTTTAAAGATGAAATCCATGTGGAATGATGCTAGAAATTCAAGAGAAAAATGAGCGTGTCGTACCTGCTTTGCCTTTTCCTCCTGGAATCCCGGGCAAACCCTTTTCCCCTTTGTCACCTGAATAAAACCAACAGCCATGAAAAGAACAATTAACTAAAATGGTGAATGATTTCTGGCAGACAATAGCTTATGTATCTAAAAACATAGGGAAGAGTTTTTAAATTTCATTTGCAACATCTCCAACTAATACTCTTTGGTTTTACAGAAATAATTTGATTTTGAATTGGCTGCACAAGTACAACTAATCAAGCAAGTCATTATTTAGATCGAATGTAGAATTCCGATGGGGGGGCAAAGAAGCAGTTAAATTTGTATCACCTGTCCTACTAACATGGCCTTCTGAGAAAGGCTAATACAATTCTCTGCATGTTTTTAACTTTCAAAGTACCACTGTTTTGTAGATCTGAATTAATTGATTAGCACATTGCAGTGCCTGTGTATTTATTATGCCCCCAAGTTCTTCCATATGGCTTTACCCTTGGATTTTCAAAAACATATATTGCGCTTTTTCAATTTAATTCAAATATTTACTATTTATTACTCTATGCAAGACAAAAGGTTTGGTACTTTGAGAGGATATAAAGGGAGACAAGATTAAACTGACTTGAAGGGGTTTACACTTTCTGAAAAGATGTGATGTATGCAAATATCGGTAATATAAAGTTGTGTCAAACAGATTATGCTGAAATATCAACCTTGATAATTTTCCCTTCTGCTCTTCTTTTTATGTGGCCATTTTCTTATTCAGTCAGAGGCATCCACAAAATAATTCTCAGAGAATCAGGATTATTAAAGCAGAGAGAAAAAAAATGTTTTTTTTTTTTCCGACTTCAAAATAAGCCCTTGAAGCCTACATCAGACACAATAATTGAAAGCAAAAGCTTTTGATTTCCAAAAGGAAATGTTTGGCTGAAGTTCTTGAGAAGCAAAAGAGAAGATCCTGATGGAAGTAAAATAGAGTTTATGCTTCAATGGTGAACTGGAAGAAGAAAAAGAAAGAATTTGGGAGGAATGAATATAGGATGAAGGTCACCCAGGCTAGAAGACTATAGGGGCTTGCTTACCTTCGTGGGAGTTCGGGGAGGCCAGGGAATTAGTGATATGCCCCAAGGGGGCAATGTGAGGGGAAACGGAGTCAGGATTGAGGTTCTGCCTAACCCCATCCTTTACCAGCAAAAGGGAAAAAAATGGGAGCCACTCTAAAACCCGTAAGGTAGCCCATGTTGCCTGCTCATTACCTATTCTTTTCATTAGTGTCTGCTGAGTGCTTTTCATTAAGAGTCCTGTACATACTGACTGTAGATCTTTCAGGAAAGCCTGCTTGCCTGGGCCGCAAAAATTTGCTGAGCCTTTCCAAATTGACCCATGTAGACACTTCTCTTTACAGTGCTAGTGAACGTTCATGAGCTCCCCAAACAGAAGGAGAGGTCCTTGAAATCCAGAATGCATTTTAAACATGTAGGAGGAAGTCTCACAACTTGCACTTGAATGAAATAAGACAATGGTGAAATCCATGACAATAGAATGTGGTAAATACTGCAAGAGAGACACTGAACAGAGATAATACACTCTGGGAGGGAGGTAGATGACATAGTGCTTCAGCTGGAAGGATGAAGGAAGGCTCTCCTGGGAAGCTAGCCCTGGAGCTCAGTTCTGAAAAACTTCAGCAGATGAAGATAGGAGCAAGGTAGGGGACAGTGCACAACAGAGGTACAACTGGGAAAGCATGGAAATATGCCATGCACCATGATGAGGAAGATTGTTCTGCTCACACCCAAGTTGTGTCCTGCAAATTCCTCAATTTCTCTTATATGTAATTTGTTAAAGATAAAAATAGATTTTGAGAATATATTAATGGAAGAAAGGGAATAAACATTTCCTAAGTACTGTTCCAGATACTTTATAGATATTATCATATTATTTATAGATAGTATCAAATTAAATCCTATGAGTTAGGTATTATCATTATCTTTATTCTACAATGGAAAGAATGGAGGATCGTGGGGGCAACATAACTTGTTCAAGGACATCTAGCAATTCAGTGGCAGTGTTGGTGTTGAAACCCAACCATTTCTGGCTCCTCAGTTCATGGTGTTTCCCAAATGAGTGAACCAATGATTTAGTGAATGAAATCAAAGTATTCAAAAAATGTTATCAGTAGTTGAAAGGAATGTCAAGTCCTTGTCACCGCCAGAAACAATATGGACTTAAAAGATCATATGAATATAGTTGAATATTTTATCTTTTGAAAATAGTGTGTTTTCTTTAAATGTGGATCCCTTTCAATTCCATGTGGGCTAAAAGTTGATTCTAGTCCTGCTATGATCCTAGTTCTGGGCTAGACCCAATGGCGACATCAAAGAAGCCTAAATGGAGTATTTATTTTATAAAAATAATGGGGGTTTTAAGTACACATCAGAGACCAAGGAAATGGGACACTCACTCTTACCTACTCACAGAGTGAAATAAAGGAAGTGCCTGCCAGGTATTTGGCAAAAATGGCTGTGGAACAGAGTAGAGAAGACATTCACTGAAGCAAGAGCCTTCAGCTAGAACTTAATAGTGTGGAAAACAGATTTTTGAATGGATACATGGCTTTTTTTGTCTGACAAGATGTAAGCACTGTGACTACTTTCCAGTATTTTCACATGAATTTCATTCCTTTTTCAACAGATGGGAAAGTCAAAGCACTGTGGTAGAGTGAACAACCATGGCAGTCCGAAAAACCACGGCTTGAATCCTGCCTTTGCCACTTATTTGCTAAACGTGGACAGGTTACATAATTTCTTTAAGACTCTATTTCTTCATTTTTTTCCAGTGGAAATAATGGCGCCTAGAATCAGAAGATTGTTAAAGAAGATAAATTAGATAATGTCATCTTCTCATGGGATTAACTCTGTGCTTGAGTCATAAAGAATGGTCAACCAATGTTAGCTTCTGTCACATACTTAGCCGGAAAGCATGCCACGTACTTAGCTGGTTTAAGGAGCATGTGAAATAGGCACTATTTCCCAAAAATGAATTCTGGTTTAAAGTCATACACGAAAACTTATTTTGGCTCTTGAGCGGGAACATGTCAGTAATAACTGTCTTAAGGCTGAAGAATTAGAGGTTGTATTTAAGCAAACAAACAAACAAAATCACAATGCTTCCACTGTAAAAGGATTATTGACCTTAAGTAAAAACATTTATTTTGCTGTGAGATTGTATTTGCCTGTACTAAATCATTCTCTCTTCTTCCTAAAATGAAATATTGACATCCAGAAAGCTACCTTGTCCATGCAAGTGACAACATTAAGGTCAGCCCAGAAAGTTGAGATTAATCTGAGTCAGTGAAAAATTTAGAAGGGCCACTGACAAAACCAGGACAATAAATTTCAAAGTACAGATTAAAAATGAAATTAATCCAGGTGAGCCAGAACACTAACTCTCAATTTTTTTTGAAATTCCAGGACATGCTCATAAATTTTGATGGCATATCTCCGGAGGAGAAAGAAATCTTAGTGAATGGTGGAAATTGATGTTAAGGGACAGTAGTACTTATAGAAATAAAGGGCAGAAATAGGGCCACATCATAGGAAATAAAATATTTTATCATTCACTTTTTCATTCTTCATGCAGTAAACGTTTAGAAAGTTTCCACTGTATATTAGGCATTAGGGTAAAATGATTAAAAACTAGGGTCCCCACATAGAGCTTTTATTTATTTAAGCAAAAAGACATGATAAATCTTTCATTCATTTATTCCTCCAGAAGTTCTCAGTCTATAGGGGGACAAAGACAAGCTAATAAGCCATGGCAATGAGTAAAATGATAGAGGTGTGCAAATATGGAATTGGCTTGAAAAAGATACGGTTAATTAACCCTATCATTTCCAGACTGTTACTTTTTCAACATTTGTGGAAGTTCATCCACTATGAGGCTCAGAAAATCATACTGAACTCTACTCTCCCTGTCTCTGTCATCTACCACCCTCCCAAGACACCTTGACTTATTCTATGAAAGGTTTAAGACTTGACTCAAGATCATGACCTCCAACTCTCTTAGCTGGAGCCTCATCTGTATTTGACACGTCTAAATCCAGGCAAGTGTACCATCTAGAATAACTCATTGGAAAACGAACTTCTTGAATTCTGGAATGTTCATGAGAGTGACTCCTTTTCCCCCTCTACCTCTGCTCATCTCCAGGGTGATACTTGGGATCTCAACTACATGGAACATGGCTACATCTCAGAAATCTTAAAAGTCCAGCATCCCACTTTCCGGCCACATCTTTCCATCCCTTAACCAGTTGTTACACGAAGCTGATACAGACAGGGGCAGATCCGTGATTCATTTTATCTGAACTTATTTAATTTGAGAAGCCCTCTTTAAGAAAAAGTATTCCAATTACAAATGGAAAAGTGATAGAAAAATGAATACTTAAAAGAAATAAATCACTAAATTTTAAAAGTAGACACCACATTACAAAATTCACTAAGAATCATAACATTTTAATTAATAAATTTGTGCCTCTATAGTTCTTTTTTCATACTTATGCGCTGCATATGTTTGGCTGCATTCATGAATATGCAATTGACCTAGCACTACTTATTGATAAGTACATCATTTCTCATTGCGAAGTAACATCAACTTTGCATAAACCAAATTTAAGTGTCTTCTTGCATGTTCCATTTCCTTTCATTGGTGTATTTATCTGTCTCTGCATAAATTAACACTATCTTAATGGTTGTAGCTTTAAAACAAATGTTTAAATTCAGCCTTCTAGCTTTGTTTTTCTTTTTTAAGGTTGTCTTTGGGTATTCTGGGTTCCTTTCATTTCCATATAAATTTTGAATTGACTTATTAAATTCCAAGAGAGCTACTTCTGGGATTTTGATTGAGATAGCATTGATCTACACATAAATTTGGGGCCATCTTAACCATAGTGGTCATCTTAACCATATTGAGCCTCCCAATGTATGAATGTTTCTTAAACATTCTTTAATTTCTCTCATCATCATTGTGTCATGTTTGTTGTAGAAGGCTTAGATATCTTCTTTTTTAGCTTTGTTCCTAGACACTTAATAATTTTGATGTTGTAATAAGTGGCATCTTTTTAATTTCGTTTTCAATGATTTCTGGTATATAGAAACAAAATTGATTTTTGTACGGCTAAACTGTAAAAAACTTAATACAGATAGTTAATCTGTAGATTCATTTGTATTTTCTGGATATGCACTCACACCAGCTGCACACAATGTCCCTTTTATTACTTTGTTTCCAATTATTGTGATTCTTATCTCCTGTTCTTGCAATTTTTCTCTAGCTAGAACCTCTGCTATGATGTTAGTTAAAACTGGTGACGAGGGCTGTGCTCATCTCATTCCCAATCTCAGGAGAAAAGTGGTCAAGGTTTCATTACTGAGTATGATTTTTAATAAGTTTCTGTTGCTGTTGCTGATATCCCCTTTCATATTAAATATGGTACCCTCTATGTCTAGCTTGTTAATATGTTTTGAAACATGAATGGGTGTATGTTTAATTAAATGTTTTTCAGAATTTGTGGAGTCCTAACAGAAAATGTTTATTTTTGAAGTGAAAAAGAGTGGCATTTTCCCGGGCCACTCTTCCCGGGCAGGCCTCGAGTACCAGTTCAGTTTGAGCAACTTCCTGCTGGAGCTTCTCAGTCTCATAGCGCTGCCTCGCTTATGGGGAATGACTTGCAAAATAGTACAGAATGCATAGCTTGCCTCAGTGTGGTTCTCTTCTCCTCCAGATCAGGCCCCTAGAGTCTTATTCAACTTGCTAGCTCTTCCGGGCCTCCAAATTTGTATTTGTGCTTTGCTTTTTTTTTTTTTTTGACTTGGGTAGTCATTCTTAGCAGAAGGAGTAATACAAGTGAATTTCTCATAGCTTATATGCAGAAATCTGAATTTTGTTTCATTATTAATAGTGTAAGAAATTTCTTTCACCTCTACGGCTTAGTATTGATGATTTATGCACATTAAGAATATTGTCAAATTTGAGAATACCTCTCTAATGTCTTTTTCATATATGAGCTGTTGGATTTGGAAACATTTCCCGCAGCTTAACTCTGGTCCTGTACATTTCAAATGTTGTTTCTTTCCCACAACTCACACATTTCTTGTGCTGGATGCTGCAAGACACATTCCTTTGACGATCTGATCTCTGCCCCTGCACTTTTTAACCATGACTTTGGAGAGATCTGCACAGTAAGTGGTAAGAATATTCTTGGAAGCTATCCCTCGATTGGAATTACTAGCAACAACTGTACATGGAAGTAACTGCAACTATGTAAGCCTATCCCATGAAGTCCAAACTAAACGTTTCTCCCACTCAAGTTCCTTTCAGTGAGCTCCCAAAATACTTGTGGCACTCCCGTAACCAGGTGATACACAGAGAAGTCTGACGGAGGGAAGCTGGAGCAGAAGGAGACAGTAGTGCTACGCCTGCATTCTCAATGCAGACAGTATCCACTCAAGGACATAAAAGTCTGTTCTAGGGGGTGAAAAATCTTTCTTTTATACATTTCAAAAATATACACACAGTACATAACAGATATATAGTCAATGGATGGTATTAAAATTTCATAGGGGAAGACAATTAGAAAAAAATAATGTCTAAAAAGGCTGCTTAAGGAGGAAATTGTTTGTTTGTTTGTTTTTTAATGTTGAGAGGCACTCTTTTCACCAGTTGAGGATAAAATGCCTTACTTTACAAACGCTACCAAGACATATGGCCATGTGCATTGATAAGGCTCCTCTCAGGGTCTTGGGAAGGACCCAAGTAAGTGTGGGGCTCTGAAGCCAAAGCTTCATTAGCTTCATAGTAAAACCACCCCAAATCCATACTATGGAAAGAGTCGTCACGTAGGAGGAGTCCGTCTGGCTCTTCCCCAGCTGTGAGAATTTCAATCCCAGGTGAACGTACGCTACAGGCCACTGAATCAGAAATAAGCATAGCAACTTCTTTTCAGTGGTACTACACTCTGTCCCTGCCCTCAAATGCAGGCAGAAGGAAAATTCTCAAAGGAATGAGTTGGAAAAGGACAGGGAGAGAGGAGGTACCAAGCTACGGGATGAGAAGAAAGGGGGGCCATAGCGTCGGCTTACACTGCACCAATCGACCTGCCCACACACGTTGTGGGTGACTGGGAGGCATATGACTGATCCTGCCGCTGCTCAGCATGCATGGAAGGAAGGCTGCAGGGTACACATCAAGGCTGCAGAATTCTTCTAAATAGTCTATGAGCTCCTTGCAAAAATATTGTGATTCTCATTCGGCTTTGTATCTTCAAACCAAGAGGAACTATGCCAGTATGAACTGCTGACCATCAGGAGCCGTTGGAACTGGCTATGATTGAGCGTTTTTATGAGAAGATGATATGCAGGAATACTTAGATAATAAAGAGGCCATCTCTGTTTTATAATGGGAAAGCAGTAATTTTGTGCAGGATTCGGACAGGACAGAATACAAAAGAGTATGAATATATATACTTAAAGTTTCTCATCTGTTAATAAATCCCAGATGCAGAATCATTACTATTTCACTCAGTTTAAGAAAGAAAATTATACTGGGGTACCTGAGTGGCTCAGTCCATTGAGTGACTGGCTCTTGATTTCAACTCATGTCATGGTTGTAGGGTCATAAGATCAAGCCCCAGGTTGGGCTCCATGCTCAGCAGGGAATCTGCTTAAGATTCTTTCTCTCCCTCTCCTTTTCTGCCCATCCTTCCTGCTCTGTCTCTCTCTCTCAAATAAATAAAATCTTGAATGAAAGAAAGAAAGAAAGAAAGAAAGAAAGAAAGAAAGAAAAGAAAAGAAAACTCTACTGTCCTTTACTGCCTTGAGTTTTATGAATAATTGTTTTCTACCACTGAATGTGCTTCGTGGTCATGATACGCATTTTAAGTGTATCAAGGATTACAACCAGCAGATTGTAGGACATAGTTCTGTACAGAAAGTACCAAAACTTTATGTTTGATTCTGTCCCTGAATTTCTGTTTAATATTGTTCAAGGCCTTTATTTATTCTTTTAGACACATTGTTTATGTATGAAAGGAACAGCTTAGACACAAAGAAAGAGGAAAATTCTTATGTTAAAAGAAAGAAAAAGGATCATTCTCATGATACAGAACCTTTCAGAATATATCAAGGGTATGCTCGATTTGCTTCAAATTGCCACTGGAGAAAAGGAAAATGCAGCTTACCCTTCTTACCAATGGGCCCAGTCTTGCCAATGTTGCCCTGGTCTCCTGCATCACCCAGCTCCCCCTTAATTCCTGAAAAGCAAAGCATTTCATCTTTATATCCTAAGGTTTTATATTCCCTTTGAAGATGTGGCTAATGCATGATATTCACTTGAAGGAAGTACCAAAAAGTGCACTCTTCTTTCTGTGGTATGTGACATATATCCTGTCCTTCCTTATTTACTTTAATAGTCTTATAGTGTATATATTAAAGCTAAATGTGGGTAAGTATGAAAATCCTGGACCCGGTGATGTTGGAATGCTTACCAACACAATATTTCTAAAAGGTCTATAGCAGAAGATGTTTAATCTAAAGGTCAAATAAGGGGCTGAGTGGAAGAATTCTTGCATTTTATTCTAATTCTCTTCCTCTGTAGATCCATTTGGCTTCGCTCTGAGATTCTATTTCCTAGATTTGACTATATTAGACATTTTTAAAAAGGGGAGGGGATGTATTATAAAACCTAGTGATCAAAGGGACATCAGAGATTGTTCCACCAAGTTTTTATCCACAAATATATATAGTCTGGGATCACTGAGTTCCTCCAAAATTGTTAACAATCAATTGTTATCAATTCTGTTTTTTTCTATGATGACCTAAAAGACATTTACCAGTTATAAAGCTGCATCCCTGTGATAATAATTTTACAAATGATTGTATGTAATTATAGAATGTTGTACATATTTATAGAATAAGAAGAGTTTAAGTCAGCGCTTCTCAAATTGAGGTCTCAAAGGCCTGTGAGTCTTTTTTTCTCTTTAACATACTAAAGATTCTGAAACCAGTGGTCTAGGGCTTGTAGCAGCTGGCAGGAAATATGTCCAGCGCTTAGAAGACACACGCTTACACATCACAATCTAAAGCTATACTTTGGGGAAGTTGCTCTTGGCTTTGGGAGTAAAAACACTCCCTTATAGCCTTTCTGTCATTCTCATCTTTTTTGCTCTGCTCCTCCCACACCGCGCCATTTGCTGACAGATCTTGGAAATAGGTGAGTAAGTCAATGGATCAGACAACTCCTTCTGTTCCTTCTTATTGTTCTCCTTACACTCTAGGCAAGCCAAAATGAGTTGCTTAGTAGTGGCTTCTGAGAAGAGACACAGCTATCAACCCAGCCGTGTTTCTAAAACTCACGGTTTCTTAGATATTTCTGGAGACCGCTACTCCTAGAGTTCCTGGAGTGTCCCACTCCTGCCCACCCTAAGTAGGCAGCTTGAGAAATGCGTCGAGTCCTGGGGACAGTCAGTGTCATAGGAGCTCTCTGGTGGTGAGTAAATTCATGTCTGAAATACATTTCATTCATCTTTGGAGCAGAGAGTGTTACGAAAGCTGCCAATTTCCAGGGCGAAGCCAATAGAAAGAGGAAAGCAATTCTAATATCAGAGTGTCAAATTCATGTCATTGCACTTACCTTTTGGCCCCATGCGTCCCACTTTGCCATGTTTCCCCTCCTCTCCTGGATCTCCCTTTTCACCATCATCTCCTTTTGAAATGGAAAATGAAAGAGTGGAGCAGCTCAATAGTAATATAGCACATCCTCCCCAGGGTATGGTGGTGAACATGGTTGGAATCCCTTCCTCAGCCCAGTTCTTGCCTTGTAACTCCGATGTGACTATGTGTATGGGCTCACATGGACTGCACACGCAGGGAAAGAGAGGACACTTCTAGTATCTTTTGTCTTTCACTTTTTTCCACATTGTTGGGGGAGGTCATTAAGGGGATGTGACTGCCATTGACCTGTGAACTAGACCTGGGCAGTCAATCAAATCTCCTCATCCCCTTCCCCTGTCTTGAAATGTCTGAGGTGTCCACCATTCCCATAGTGGGAGCCATTTCAAGGGTGCAGCCTTGAGAGAGTGAGGTATTGTTGAGACCATGTGGCTAGTATATGTGACTGAATCCCAATAAGTTCTATATAAACTTATGAGATTCTGGCAGCCAGGTGTGGAAATCTTGTCTTCCCACCACGGAAGACAAGCCCCATATGCAACTTCTCTTGCTTGTTAACACCACCACCTACTAATCTGGATTGGTCTGCCTCTTTCTTTGGTCTCCCCTTGCCCTCAGTGTATCGGGTGTTGGGGGAAGCAGTTTCAAATTTTCTGCAAGAAATTCTCAAATTTGCAAACCTACTAACTTCATATTTAAAGAAATATCTTTGCTGGTGATTTCCTGAGAACTTTGCTTGGTTTGACAAGTCTGTTTTTTTTTTAATTGAAGTGTAGTTGACAATATTACATTAGCTGCAGGTGTACAACATACTGATTTGACAAGTCTATAGATTTGCTATGCTCACCACAAGTGTAGTCACCGTCCGTCATCATACAACACTATTACAATAGCATTGACTAGATTCCCCATGCTGGGTCTTTCATCTCTGTGATTTATTCATTTCATAACTGGAAGCCTGTACCTCCTAATCCCCTTCACCTATTTTGCCTATCTCCCCTCCTCCCACCCCTCTGGCAACCACCAGCAAGTTCTCTGTATTTATGGGTCTGTTTCTACTTTTTGTTTGTTTGTTCGTTTGTTTTTTAGATTCTACGTACAAGCAAAATCATATGGTATTTGTCTTTGTCTGACTTATTTTATTTAACATAATACACTCTAGGTCCATCCACGCTGTTGCAAATGGTGAGATCTAATTTTTTTTTTTTTGCTGAGTAATATTCCATTGTGTGTGTATACATATATATGCATATACATTATATGTGTGTATATACATATACCTTATGTGTGTGTATATATATACGTGTGTGTGTGTGTATAACATCTGGTGTGACAAATCTTTATTTTTGCTGGAGAAATTGGCCAGTTCTAGAAGCTTGTATGTGTATAAACGTGTATATTGATGTGTGATACATATGTAAATAATATAAATATATATTATATATAATTATCTAAATACATAAAAATATATAAATGATAATTTGTACTTTGTAAGTGACTACTCTCTGACTGCATGCTTGGGAGCCCCCACATGGTATGAATAGACCAGGAAGCTAAGAACAGAAGACAACTAGGAATGGGGATACAAAGCAGTTCTGCGTGAGCAGCGACCGTCACGCTGCCCAATCAAGGACTGAGTGAGCGCCTTAATGAAAAGTGTCCTGCGGAGGCCTGAGGGGCTCAGTCAGTTAAGCGTCCAACTCTTGATTTCTGCTCTGGTCATGATCTCCAGGTTGTGAGACTGAGCCCCAAGGTGGGCTCCATTCTCAGCGACGAGTCTGCTTGGGATCTTTTCTCTCCGTCTCCCTTCACCCCTGCCCCGGCTCACACTGTCTCTCTAAAATAAATAAATCTTTAAAAAAGGAAAAAAAGAAAAGAGAAGTGTCCTGGACTGTAAATCAGGAGCCCTGGATTCTCACTTCATATTAGTCACTGATGGGTTGAGCGAACCTTCAAAAGTCAGTGATAGAGCTTATTGGCTTTGAAGTGAGACAGATCTGGCCTTTCTCAGCTTGACCACTCATTAACTGGAGAAGGTTGGATATGTGACATCCCTTTTTGAGTCTCATTTTCCCCTCCTGCAAATTGAACTAATAACACCTACCAAAGGAGGGCCCCTGTAAGAAGTTTAATAAGATGAAATGCGTAAGAGATACAGAACGTAATCATGCAGTGGAGGCTATTGTTATTCGTTATTTAATACTTCAGTTTCCTCATCCTTAATGTGGACTTCATACCTGCCCTCCTACCTCTCTCAGCCGTTTTAGGATCAACAAGGTGAGTATGTGAACATGCTTCGAAAACAAAGAGCACAACACGCACAATATTCTGACCAGCTACCTGCATGACCACACACCAGTCTCAGGATATGAAGGAGTCCTGTCCGTCACCAGTGGAAAGAAGTAGATAGAAGACTTCTAAAGACAAAAGTGAAGCTCCTTGAATAAGACAGTTTGGGAGAAAGAAAGTGGAGATGTCATTTATTCATCCAGAAGAAAGCATAATCAGCCATTCTCTATTTTTTCTGAGAGCAGAATGTTAATATTTTAAATGAAAGCATAAGCCAAGTGTGGAAGAGTTGGATTTCCAGGTCGCAAGATTGGTCAAGCATTAAAACACTTCACATGTGACGCTCTAAAATCTCCTTCTGGGGAAGCCTTTCAAAAAAGAACACACAGAAGATTTGTGTGATCAGCCCGGAGGGGTGAAGTGGGCGGATTAAGTGGCATTTCTTTAGATAAAGTTAGTAGCAAATGTTTATCGAGTAATTATAACATGTGCCAACACTGTTCCTCATCATACCAATTCTAGGAGGTGGAAACTATTATTGTGCCATTTTGTGAATGGAAAAACAGGCTCAACTAGATTAATTGCTTGCCTATTGTCATAGAGCTTATGGACGGTGGAACTAGGGTTTATCACGTGTATCTCTGTGCCGCCAGATCCCTACCAATAAGCAATTGTCCCTTCCGATCTAGGACTTTGTGACCCTTAGCGGATTTTGGAGTTTAGATAATTTGACATTGTACCACATTTTTCAGGGGGAAAAAAGGGAGATCCAGAAAGAATGATTGCTTTTGTTCCTTTTTAAAAAAGAAAAATGATGCAGAAGAAAAAAAAATAGCCTAGTATCTCAATGACTTAATTCACAGGGAAGGTATCCTTGAGAGAGTTTGGTATCACTGAGACCTGGCTTTGCCACTCACTCGCTGAGGGAACTTGGGAAGTTCTTGACCTTAGGTCCTGATTCACTCATTTGTAGAATGAACAAAACACTATCTTCTTCAGAGGGCTTTACGAAAGGTAAAATTAGAAAAGTATTTCCCCTTAAGAAGCCCTCTCTAACACTTTCAGGCTGTGCTAAATTCTCCTTTAATTACCTTCATTGCTGAAAATAATGAACTTTATCCTGAGTGAGCCCATTTTTCTGCGCTGTTCCTTACACTCATCTGTGACCTGTGGGATGGCTGCGGTCATGGCTGATTTATTCTGGCATCCCCATCATTTGACACAGTGTTTGGCTCTGACGCTTAGTAAATATAGTTCAACTGGGTATATCTTGTGAGCTGGAAAACATTTTACAAATGTGATGGTAGTGTTTATTGAATACTATGTGCCGAAGGGGCTCCTAGTCCTTGATATGCATCCTATTATTTGGTCTCTACAGCAACCTTTGGATAGATGGATATTATTCTTAGCTCCATTTACAGATGAGGAACTGGGAAAAAGAAAGGTGAAGTAACTTCCCAGGGTCACATAGCTTGCAAGTAATAAAGCCAAGATTCAAACCAGGGCATTTGCCTTCAAAAGCCCATGCTCTGAACAAACTCTAGGATTGGGAACATTCATTTTTGGGTTTGGGATTGCTCTTCTGTACGATGGGACCAAAGATGCATGTCCTGCTCACTAAAAGGCAAGATCAAACGCAGGCATGTGCGTGAAGCCCTTTGTGAATCAGGAAACCACATGGATGTGAACGATTGGTGCTGTTATTATTTCTCCTCTCCCCCTCCTATGAGCTTTCCCATTCATTTTCAAGAAAGTATCTTAACTAAAAGCAGCCAGATGAGTGACTTAGTCATCTACTGCTCCCTGGTGGCTCCTGATGGAGACCTGGGAGGGTGAAAATAGAAAAATCCCTCTTCTGACCTGGGTGCCTGCGTCCCAGCCTGGTGGTGAGCAGGCTGGGGGCAGAGATGAAGTAAACAACTTGTGCCCTTGCCTTCAGCTTGTATCCTGGGATCATCTGATCTTTGGGACTTGCTTTAATGAGAACAGAAGAGAGGTATAAAAGCAAGCTTTGGAAAGGATCCCCCACATGGCTCACAGTTGTCTGCTTTCATCCTCTTGGCAATATTTCATTGGATTAGTAGTGCAATTTAGACTTTCTTTTTTTTCTTTTAAAAATAGCTACTTACATTTTAAAATTAAATGAAAAGTTATCAATTGAAATGAACTAATCTCAATTTTACAAAAATGATTTGTTTCGCCCCCCCCCCAGGCCACCACCTTGCTGTGATAATCTCTCCAGCAGCATTCCAGCAGAGCACACAGTTGACCAATTTTTCTTAGGTGAATTTTTTTTTCTTTTTTTCCCCAAAAAGCAAAAAGTCTTTTACAATTAAATTCTAGTTTAAAATGAAATAGCTAAACCTAGGTCAGTACCCCCTGCTCAAAGGAAGCAATTATTAAAAATTAGTGAATTGGTTTTGGAAATGCTAAAGAAAATTCACTAGAAGCTGTACTTTACCCACTGCCAAAATAACCTTATGGACTACGGGAATGTTGTTAGCAATCCTTTTCCTGATTAGTCTTAGAATTGAGTGGAGGTGGTATGGTGTGCTTGATTCATGGGGCCAGGACTCTTCCCTACGATAAATCCTTCCCATCTCTAGCTACCCCTTCTTGCTGAATGCATTCTCACTCTTGGAAAGCTCTGTAGTCCTATCGATTATTCCCTGCACCTCTCATACATACCAGGTATATCAGTATGGTCATAAAATGGACTATCTCCCAGTGCTTCGACTTCCTTGATCACAACGTCATCCTTTCACTGAAATATTCAGCCATCCTCGGGACCTACTATGTTTGCCTTCTGTCCATTCACTACTTTATCTGTCCCTCTGTGCCTTTACCTACCTCCCTATGTGTCCTGAATTCTTTCAGCTCAGTTATTCCCACACAGCTCTCCCTAAGGCAAAAGGAGTGCTCTCCTTTGGTGAAAAAGGCTCTGGAGCAAGTTATATCATTTTTCTGAGTCTCCATTTCATCCATTAAGTTGAGAAAAATAATCATTACTTCATAGGATTGTTGTGGCCTAATGGGGACAATACATGAAAAGTGTTCCACACAGTGCCTGGTGCGTGGTAAGGTTATCTGTTCTTCTTTGAATGAGAACAGAGGGGAGGCATAAGAAGGATTACCATCGTCATCATCATCACTAGAAATCACATCTCTTTTAAACCTCCCCTTGCATTCACCACCTCCATCCTTACCCAGCGATCATCACTTACTTTTGTTCTTGACCATGTATACTAAGTAAATTTTCACGCAATTAAAGATACATAGAAATAAATATATACCCATTACTGAGATTTAACAATTAACATGTTACCATTGTTTCATCTATGTATTTTTACTGATTTTTTTAAAGTACATTACAGACTTCATGACATATCTTCCTTAAATACTTCAGCAAATCTCTGAAAGGTAAGAACATTCTCCTATGTACACAGAAGAGCATTATGTCAATCTTGAGTTTGGTTTGGCTTCAGGGATTTGCTAAAGTCACTTTTATAGAGATCTGTGACCTTGTTCATCTTGAGCCCGTACTCCTGTTCTGTATAAAAACCAATAGAAAAGAGGTGAGCACTTAGAAAGAGGAGCAGACAGACATTCAGAGGAGTAAACCTGGGTTCGGTGAAAACAAATCATGACAAAAACTCCATTTTTTCTTTCTTCTGAAAGGACTACTAGTAAATCAAGAAACTGCCTTGACCAGAGTGGCTAGAAGAAGACACATGCCCATTGGTCATTCACGGAAGACTGCAGTTCCTGTGACACTGGGGTAAGACATTGGTGCAATCCAGGGGCTTCGCTCTTACAGATCTTGAATTCGATTCCTCATTGTATCCCTTCCAGCTTTGTGACCTTAGGTGTGGTATTTAACCGTTCAAAGTCTCTGTTTTTTTTTTTTTATAATGATTTTTTATTATATTATGTTAGTCACCATACAGTACATCCCCAGTTTTCGATGTAATCTGTTTTTTTTTTTTTAAGATTTTTTAAATTTATTTGACAGAGAGAGAGACAGCCAGCGAGAGAGGGAACACAAACAGGAGGGGTGGGAGAGGAAGAAGCAGCTCCCAGCAGAGCAAGGAGCCCGATGCGGGGCTCGATCCCAGGACCCTGGGGTCATGACCTGAGCCGGAGGCAGACGCTTAACGACTGAGCCACCCAGGCACCCCAAAGTCTCTGTTTTATCTGTAAATGGAAATAGAGTACCTACCTGTTTAGTCTCCCAAATTCAGGGCTGTTTGCTTACTCTGAGACACGTGGTACTTTGATTCATTTTGATAGCTTTGTGGTGGATATTGCTGGTAGAGGAAGAAATCAATAAAAAGCTTTCATAGTTCCTTTTCTCCCCATCAAATGCATTGCCAGGTAATGTGGAGCGTTACCTGGACTGCTCCTGCCCATTCCCTGAAGGCAGGATTTTTCAGCCCTTCAAAGGTCTTATACCCCAGAACTGGTGCCAAGCTTTGGTTAACAGGAACCAGCAGGAGAAGCTGATCTGTCATTTAAAACCAGGCCTCTGCAAGCATGGCTCAATGACCCTCAAAGAGAGCAGTGGTCATAAACTGTGGACAGACTATAGGCCCACGGTGACATTGCATCACAGCTCGCTTTCCTCATTCGAGACACTAAGGGGTTTTTCTTCATATTTCTTTTAATGAAAGCATAAAACATGAGCAAGCATGGTTTCTAAAAGAAGAATGATTTGTAGACATTACTTCGCATCTTCATTGTCATGCAATGACTTATCTGTGGTCAAGGGAGACACAGACCTTGGCTAACCTGGCTTAACAACAACAACAACAACAACAACAACAACATGATAATAACAAACACTATGTTCTATGAATAGAAAAAAATCTTTCCATGACAGTAGGGCAGGGGTCCTCTAAGAGATTTTCTGAGGCTTTTCCCTAACACCACCTCACCCAGTTCCGATGAGTGTGCATGAAATAAAATGATCCTTATAAAACAATTAACACCTTCCCGGATACATTTAAAGCATTTGCAAAATGTTTATTTTGGTCCTACAGCAGGGATATGGTTACAAAAGAACTAAGTTCATTTTAGTCCGTAGGCAACTGCCTGCCTCTAAGGAGAAAAGCTGTCCAAGGGAGAATCTTATGTGGAAGAAAGCAGCTCTTAACCATGATGCAATTTGCCAAGGGTTTCAGCCTTTGGAAACCCAGGTCTTTGGAAACCTGGTGCTATGGACAGAACAGGAGTTTTATAGTCTGTCATGGGCTGGATTGTTTCCTCACCCCCAGAATTGGTATGTTGAAGCCCTACTCCCAGTACTTCAGAATGTAACTGTATTTAGACATAAGGCCTTTAAAGAGGTGATTAAGTTAAATTCTGGCTGTTCAGACAATCCTAATCCAATCTGACTCGTGTTCCTATGAGAGGAAGAAATTTGGACACACAAAAAGACACAAGGAATGAATGCACTAATCCCTGAAAAGGCCACGCGAGGACACAGTGAGAAGGCAGCCATGTGCAAGCCAAGGAGAGAGGGCTTAGCGGAAAGAGACCAAATCTGTTACTTCTTAACCTTGGACTTGCAGCCTCCAGAACTGGAAGACAACCACTTCCTGTTGTTGCAGCCACCCAGGTTGTGGTATTTTGTTACGGCAGCTCCAGCAAACTAATTCATAGTCACAGAGACCTGGGCTCAAATCCTACATCTCCGGTGAACAGCTCTTTAATGTTATACTACAGAAGTACTCTCTCTGCTTCCATTTCCTGAACCAGAAAATTGAGGTAGTTACACTTTTCTTATGGGATTGCTTGAAGATTAAATGATATTATGGATGGCAGAGCTCACAGAGATCCCTGTGCATTGAGTGTGCCCTTATCGATCCACTAAATATTAAGTGCAGAGGGGGAACCTACAGGTTTCACCTTCCTGGTACCCTCGATCTGTGCTTCTGGTAACAGCCCCGCAAATCTCCATAGGAAACACTTGTTTATTCTTAGTGCCTGTGGTTTGAACCTAACCCACAGTGATTGGTTCAGCAGTGGGCACGTGACCCAGTAGGAGCCAGTGAGTCTCAATTTGTAGATAAGCGTCCTCATAACTCAAGCAGTAACAACTTTCAAAAATGGAGACTTGCTCTTTCTGCAGGGGTTGCAGAGGGGACAGACTAGTATTGAAGTGTCTGAATCTATTTTACCACCATGAAGGGAGAACCTTCTTTAGAATGAAGTCATCATCGAGGAAAGCGGAACCAAGGTACGAAGACTCTGTCCTAAGCACCTTCCTCCAGACCGGATGTAGCGCAGCTTGAACCCCTCCCTGCTCTATGAGACTGTACATCCCCCTTCTCTGCTCGGTTTGCTTGTTTAACCAGTTTAAGCTTGGTTTGTATCTGGTTTCTTTCACTTGCAAACACAAGTTTCCTTACTAATGTAACTACTAGACACAGATCAGGAAAATAAGGGCCTTCCTCTGAGGGGATCAAAACCTCAGGAGAGGACGGGCGTGCCGGAAGCGTGCAATTACTGTGGTAAGTGCTGGGACAGCAGCTGTTCTGGGAGCATAAAGGAGGGAACACCTGCCTCTACCTGCTCACACCTGCAGCTCTTCCCTGGTCTTTCTCAGGAAGAAGTCAGTGGGATCCTTCGCATTGGGCTCCACCGGAGGAAATTTATATCTTCAGGTAAGTGAAAAAGAAAATAAGCTAAAATACAAATTTGTCATTAGATGAGGGCAGGCTGGTACTAACACGTTCTCATCAATAAAAGTTCGTGTGGATTTTTATCTTCCATCCAAACCTTGCATCCTCCAGGTTTGGCACACGTGTTACCTCCTCTTCCCGAGAGTCCGCTCAGTGCGCTTTCCTGCTGCCATCTCCCTCCTCAACCGTCAGGAGTAGTCTCATTCCCTGAAGGGAACAGCCCTCGTACTTCATAGCACCCACCACGCCGTGTCAGACGATGGGACAGGTCAGGGAGGATGCCCTATTATTGCCTTTGAATCCCTAGCACTTGCACAGCCACTCAGATGCGACAGGTGCTTCCTGGATGAAGGTTCAAAAGGAATGGAATAACACCCTTAAAGATCGATAAATGTGAGCTTGATGACAATACAGTCAAATAAATGAGTCATTGATTAATATGTTATTCCCACAAATGGCTGATTAATGAATGGACTTGAGCCAGCTGGCCAAGAGGTCTGTGTGATGGCTCGTAACCTAGGAGGGCAGCCGGCCGGGCTGTACTCTTCCCTCCACCCCATACTTTTGTTTTCTTCTCTTATTTGCCCTTGTTTCCCAATGTCCCCACCGTGCTCTTATCTCCCAGGCTCAGTCCCCGAATTGGTTTTGACTGTTCCTCCTTCCAAACTCCCACTTTGATTCTTACTTTTCCTCACCTGCGTCCTTTCTTTTCCTCCCACCCCTGCTGCCATTGTCTACCTCTCCCTGTCCTCATACTCTAACCCCCATTCCCTGCAGGTGGTCCCTAACTGGTCTTCATGGTGTTTTATTCACTGGTGACTCCAAGTGCCTGGAATAGTGTCTGTTCAATGAATAATTGTTGAAATATTGGTTTCTTTAGACCTGAGCTTCACTTTTTCAAGCCATCTTGTAGACGGATCTTTATAAAATCACATTTTCATTACAAAACTGCCCCATTCAAAACGTTTCAGCAGTTTCTCTGTGTTTATAGGCCAAACCCAAACTAGTTAGTCTAGTATTTGGATTTTCACAAACTGGCATCAACGGAACCTTCTGGTGTTATTTTCTGACATTGACTTGCACAACCTTCTATGCCTGTTCAACTTGTTTATTCATTTTTCATTAAAAGGTCTTTCAATTCATGCCCCCATCGAAAGGCTTTTCTCTCTGTTTAAAGTTGATCTCTCCAAAAGAAAAAAGTAGAAGTCATAAAAGAGAAGAAAGATATATATGACCATATCAGAATTTAGAAGTTCTTGTATGATAAAAGAAGTCACATAACTATATTGAGTTTACAAACAAATATATAATAGACAAGGAAAAAAATCAAGCACTAAGACATACAAGATGATGAATGTTCTTAACATGTGGAAAGCTTTTGCAAAAAGACAGTAAGTGAAATAAAAAGATGATCTAAAAATATAAATATTAATGATAGATGAACAATGTCCATACTCACTATTAGTCAGAAAGGTATGTATGGAAATGTCTATTATCATATGTTGCCATCAGATTTAGTAATAATCTAAAAAGACTAACAGCACTCAAAGATACCATGGATGCAGAAAGCACTCGGTCATTTCTTTTGGCAACATGAATTGCTACAGCATTTCTGGAAGGTAGTCTGTCAGTAAGGATTAACATGAAGAATCCACACATTCCATTTTACCTTAGGGAACCCATTTTATGAGAATAACTGTAAGAACTAATGTATATACATGTGTGTGTATTTATATATATGAGAATGTTTGTAGTGGCAAAAACAAAAACCATAAACAATCTGAAAGTGTATCATCATGAAACTGATGAAAATACCGGGAGAAATATCACGCAGTTGCTAAAAATAATGAGTTCAAGAAAGACCTCTGAAGAAAGTATGATCTCCATGTTATATTATATAAAGAATGTCTCTTGGAGAGTCATGCATATGATCCTATTTAGAAGAAAGAATAAATAAGCAGAAAGAATATAGAGAAACATGTTAATACCAAGCTATTAATGATGGTTACATCATTAATCCTGGGAAAGGGAAGAGTAACAGTGAAAAGTGAGAGCATTAGCTTTTTCTTTACACATCTTTATTCTGCACGTATTTACACATGCTGTATGGTTTTTTAAATTATATTGTTTATTTAAATTCAATTTAGTTAACGTATACTGTATTATTAGTTTCAGGGGTAGAATTTAGTGATTCATCAGTTGCATGCAACACCCAGTGCTCATTACATCAAGTGCCCTCCTTAATGCCCATCACCCAGTTACCCTTCCCTCCACCCACCTCCCCTCCAGCAACCCTCAGTTTGTTTCTTAGAGTTCAGCGTCTCTTATGGTTTACCTCCCTCTTAATTTTAATCTTATTTTATTTTTTCTTTCCCTTCCCCTATGTTCATCTGTTTTGGTTCTTAAATCCCACATATGAGTAAAATCATAAGGCATTTGTCTTTCTCTGAATGACTTACTTCGCTTAGCGTAGTACACATGCTACATGTTTCAAAAAGCATGAAATACCCTTGCAATTTGAAAAATAAATCATAAAAAATGTAAAGAAACTGCAGACTTTCTATCCTTTTGTAAATTTTACCCATTAGTCTTGTCTCAAATTCGAAATTCTCTGAATTTATTGATAGAATTATTTCCTTGGTAATTCACCATCTGGTTCCTTGTTACTACTCTAATTGCTGCCTTAGAGTATTATTTTAAAACGCACTGTTGTTTAACTTTTTGTATTAATGTCAACTACTTAGAGTGTAAGTTCCTTGTTTTGAGGGCAGATATTTTACACTTTGTTCTCAAGAGCTGCTCAAAACTTCACAATTTGCTCACTCGCTCATTCATTCCTTGAACAAATATTTGTTGAGTCTCCACTAGCTACTAAGTCTTGCGTTGAGTACCAGGCATACAGCGCGGTCTCAGACCAGACATGATCTAAGCCTAAAAGTTTGGTGGGAAGGAGACACCAAACAAGGTCTTATAAATGTCATGAGTATTATGAAAGAGAAATTGTCATGTGTGTTGATGGCATCTAACAAGGTGAGCTTTTTAAAAGATCAATGATCTTTTTTCTTTTCCCTGGGAAGAAGATTTGGCTTTTATTCATCTATATGTCCTCTCCTCAGATGATACGATAATGTATCAAATAAGGAAATAGAATGGAAATGCTTTTTCTATATTAATACGCTAAACAATGTGAGGAAATATGTAAGTGCATATATTGTGATTAATTTATCTATTAACGATATCGATGACAATATTGACAACAAATATGTTTACTAGGTGCTTCTTATGATCCAACCCAGTTGTTGATATGCATGACTATGATGTCAACCAGTCCTTCTCTTGTGCCCCATCAATGTCAGAGACCCATGAAATTTATTCCCACTTCAGCTAGTTCTTGTATAACCTAGCAAAGAAAAGTGAGGATTTCAAGGATCCTGCAATGTTTCCTACTTGCATTATAAAGCACCTCCTCTTTGTTTTCAGGTTTATTTGGCTTAAGAAGAATTATTACTTGGAACCTGCAAGTCTTTTGTAGTCATTGCCTGTGTGAGTAACAGGGAGAAAAAAAGAAAACAACTAACATTGTACTTAATGAAAAATACAATATTAAGGTTTGTTGGGCAGGTTTTCTTCCTCCTGCCCATATCATTCATTATTAAAATGCATTCAGAGCCGTCAGTAGAAACAAATGCAAGGAGGAACCCCATCCACCCAGGACTAAGGGACGTGCTTCTGCAACACAATGCAGTAGATGAGAGTGGAAGACCCGGGATCTGAGGGCTTAGTTCAAGTCCTGGTTCCATCATTGGCTCACTGGCAACCCACTTAAATTCTATAAGTCTAAGTCTCCTTATTAGTAAACCAGAATAGTGAAATATCTCCCTCACGGGGTTTTTGAGAGGAGTAAATGTGATCTTGCATATGAAGGGTCAAACGGTGCCTGGAATGCAGTGAGCGCTCAGGAAATTTATGATATGACAGTATCATCCAATAGCCCACCCAGAATTTCTAGCCACTAGAAATTAGAGGGATACAAAGAAGAGGCCAAGGGCAGGCAATGCCTCTTTAGCCCATACCTTGGCTGTGCAGATTTGCAACTCCCTGGTTGATGTGTATTTTTGCTTCCAGAGTTCATGCCTCTGGCATTGAAACATTTACAGCACTCTGTAGATGTAACATACAATATTCTGTCTAAAATTCCTTTCACTACAAAGTGGGGGAGAAGCTAATATAAAGAAAAAGAATAGCATTGTAAGTAATAGCTATGCGATTATATCCCAACATCCCAACCCATGGACATCCCACCCATCTGTGAGAATAGCAGTGTCTTCCCTGATGATTCCACTAAATGAGACAAGTTACAAAAACTATGAGTCAAGACAAATAGTGTGATTTGTTTTTGTAGAGAAGAAATGCCTAAAAACTATTTACGATATCTATTTTCAACTGCTTACTGGACTTTTCCATATGGATGTCCAGAGGCAGCTCAAACTGTTTAGAACTCATTATCATCTGCCAGTTTTGCTTCTGAAATCTCTCTCTAATCTCCCCTCTTTCTCCCTATCCCAACAGCCCTAATTCATCTCTTGGTTTTAGTTCATGTCCCACCAAGAGCTTCTCACATCCTTTCAGTCCTTCAGGCTATCTTCAGCCCTGCCAAGAGATTTGTCTACCTGAAAAAAAAAAAAATCTAAGTTGCTTCATTCTACTACTCAGATTTCCATTGGCTCTTCTGGTTTAAACTATCATTTGGCTAGTCAGACCTGATACAATCTTAAAACTTCTACAGAATAGCTGTGAAAACCAAAAAAAGAGAAAAAGAAGAAGAAAGAAAACCCAAGGTATAATGAAAATTAGGTTTAAAAAGTGTGGTAAGTTTCCATTTACAATGAAGCCATTGGAGCTAGAATAGGGAAAACATTCTGTGCTCCACCTTATTAAAAGATTGATTTATTTACCTAAAAGGAGGTAGAATAACACTTAGTTTCTCCTCCATTGGACACCCCTGTTCCAAGAATAGGTCTCCACAGACCTGAAAATAAAATCAATAACTTTGTTGCATTAGTGATGCATTTTGGCATGGCAGAGTACTGTGCCCTAACCTCCCACACCCATTCGTTTTTCTAATTCCAAAAAGTAAGATAGGAAGGAATACAGGAAAGCAGGCTGTAAAATGATGCATTTGGGGAGATGCAATTCTTAATGGTGAAGCCTTGCAGGCAGGTGCAGGAAAACCCTGGCATCAGTGAATGCTGAGCATTTTAATTTTGCATATTCTCATCCGTGCAGAGCTAAAATGTTAAGAAAAAGAGGAAGAGAGAGGAGGAGAAAGTTCCACGTTAGCATGGTTAGGTCACCTTAGAATAAACCCAACATGATACTGCGTCCCTTCGGGGTCCTCTAAGCTAGGAAAGAAGGTCATATCCCTTACCTTTGGACACTCCATGTGAGCATTATGTCAGTGTATTGGGTTTGTGTCTATGGGCCAGTAGTGGCTTGGCCCCAGGATCACTGGTGCATGGTCTAGACTTGCTCTTCAAGTGCTGGGATAAATCTATTCTAGAGACCTTCTTTTGTAATCTATCCAAGTCCCTCTGTCTCTTTGGGGACTTTCACTTTGGTCTGCAGCATATTGTCACACTCGTGGCATCACATTACCTGCCATAAGGGCCTCTTTGGTCACTCAGCATGTAGCCTGAGGGGGCGCAGTACTTGGGCTCTGAATGTCATAAGCCTTTTCTAGATTTTTGCTCATCTCAAGCGAGAAGAACCACATCGTGCAAACTGTTTTTGACCGTGCTCCGTACTGTAATGTCTTGCACATACACTCATCCCTGGCTGATGTCAGATGAATGACCCTCAGAAGCAATGTGCTTTAGTTCCTTCACTTTATTTTTTTATTCATCCCTCTCTTGAAATAAGGATAATGATTCCTATAGTATGTCAGTGGAGCTAGAGAAAAATAATTGATAAACCCTTTGTAAATTTTAAGGACGCATACTCATACTCATATAATCTGTTTAACAGATACAAGTATTCTCAAGTGGCCACAAGAGACCTGAAATAAGAGGAAAATATTCCTTAAAGGAAGAAAAAAAAGACCAAAAAGCAGGAAAAAGCATTCTCATTTTCTCTTGAGTTTTGCGAATCCATGGTTTTTGAATATTTAAAACGTCCTTGGCCATATGACAGTACTAAGTGCTGTGTGTGGCTTAACTCATTTCTCCTCACCACGACCCTATGAAGTACTCACACTTACCATCCCATCTTTTCTTACTGAAAAGACAACTGAGGTTTGGTTTTGTGGGTTTTAACTCATTCAATCCCATTACAGCCCTAGGGGTATTTACACTATTTTTATTCCTATTTAATTGATCAAGAACCCCAGACTCAGTTGGAGAACAAGGGGAAGAAGGCAACGTGAGTGAAGAGAAAGGGTGATCTCAAGTTTGTGAACTACTGACAAGAGTTGACTGCAGTGGGACCACAGTCGGCAGGAAATGGCAGCCAGGAGCCGAAGGTGGTGTCATTTCCCTGGTGGATTTCTATTTGAGGAGCCGACTTCACGGTCTGTGAGCCTTTCAGTAGGGATGTGGGGAGAGAAGGAGCTTATGGTAATGGACAGTGGAAGTTCAGGGGAAATAAGGATGGCTAAGGTATATGCCACACATGTTTTAATTTTCAAATTCAGCATTTGAGATGGATAATGACATTCTCTCCATTCAAAAAATGAAGACACTGAGGCTTAAGGTCTCAGACAGGTAAGTGGCAGAGCTCAAGTTCAAAGTCCATGATCTTCGCCAACATCCAAGTACCTACGACTACTAGCACCTACCCTAGCAGTGATGGATGGATAGCCAAGTTATTGGGCAAGGGAGCGGAGGAAAGGGATGGCCTGGGGAAAGGATACATCCTTATTACAATGAAACACGCTAATTCTTTTTATCATTATCATTCAATACCTCCTGACTCATCTTTGCCCACACCTTGATTGACAGGAGTTTTACTCTTCCCTTTCTGGTCTAACCTTCAGATGCTTTCTTGGCATCTACCCAAAGAGAAAAGGAGAGGAAAAAATGGTTCGGAATACCCTGGCCAAGCCACTTAAAATTTTGGTCCATCTTTATGCATAAAATACATATTAAAACTCTCAATGAAAGAATATAGTGAATTAATACAGTTAATATAAAGGTTTTGGGAAAATACCTATTTGCTTAACCTCTCTGATAAAGCCGCCAAAAAGAAATTAGCAACTTAATTTATATCAAGGTGACCGAGCTAAAACAATTCCGTACGACGTTTATGCATTGACCTCACAGATCTCCTTTTCTAACGTTAATTTAGAAAACTAAAGGAAGGATCATTTCATGCTTAATGAGAATGATGAAACATGAGGATGATGATATAACATGGCAGAATGGAACAATGACTGGCCTGGCCATTGGAAAAGGAGTTCCAGTTCTAGTCCTGCCGCCAGTGAATCACTGCGTGACCTAGAACAAGTTGCTTCAGCTTTAACAAATGCAAAAATAACTGGGATTAGACCAATTTACCTCTGACAGTTACATTACAGGTAGTGAGACTTCCAATTTGGCTGTGAAAATGATCCAGACATTCCTGGGCTCATGTGGCCATCTGTTTGGGAAAGTCACAAGAAGACTTCTTTGCACTAGAGGCTGAGAAGATTCCTGGAAATAACTCGAGTTGTGCCAATTGCTAGGATCCAGAGAGTGAGGGGGTATCTGGTAGGACCTACTGTGCAAATGGCATTTGAGCTAAAACCTAAATGAAGAGAAGGAACGACCTTTGGGAAGATCTGGGCTGGGGTAAGTTTAGGCCAGACAGAAGGAGCATCAAGTACAGAGATCCTGGGCCAGGATTGACAGACAAAGCAAGGATCCTGAATCAGACTACAAGTGGAAAAGCAGATTGATGTGGGAGCAGTAGGGAGAAGCCAGATGGATTGCAAAGGAACTTTTAGGCCACACACACAGAAGTCATTGCAAAAAAATAAAAAGCTCCTAAACACAAAAGCTAATGGAAGCCAACATAAGCAATAAGGCAAAATAGCTTTAATTTCCAAACAAACTAATGAAGTAACGGAGTTGATTATCAAAGAGGAGGCATATCATTACTTTCAGCATATTTTAGTATCCAGTACAATGTTGAGCTGTGAGGTTGCATGAATGCTACATTCTTAGACATTGTGGCATGCATTTCTCATCACATAGGGGTCAGTGGACTATATTTTCAAACCTGATTCTAAGAGAAACCGGTGGATGTCATGGAATGGCACTGGACCCGCAGCCAGAAAGCCAGGGATAAAGTTCAAGGTGCATATCTGTTCTGTAAGTATGTGAGAGACCTTGAGAGCTCCCCTTGGCCTTGTTGAGATTGTTTCCTTACCTTTTAAGTTTAAAGTAATTGCTACCACATAGGGCAATTGTGAAAATTAAACAAGATAATCTACTTGCAAATACTTTGGAAATTGTGAATCATCACTCAAATATTTCTTATTGCTCTTAACATTTCTTTTTAACATTTCTTGTTAAAATTTCTTGCCACTGCTGTTTTCAAGGAAAACCACTAGGGGTCAGAATTTTACACCAATTGTTTCAAGAAACGATGCAGGTGGGAAAAAACAGTTTCTACCAAACATAAAATAATAAATTTTAGGCATAGAGAGAAAAATAAAGATGGCTTTCAACAAAGAAGTTTTGATAATTGGAGCACTGCTTATTCCCAAAATTGTTACTCAGCTGACTTAGATAAATAGGGAGAGGAAGGAAAGATAAATAGAATTTAATTATCTATTTATGATGTCTACACGGCTTAAAGTTTACATTTGTTAGCTTATATTATTCTTAAAACAGTTCTCTAATGAAGCTCACTTTACAAATAAAGGAACCGAAGCATAAATAGATGTAATAGCATACTGAAGATCAAACAGAATTAATTCAATATCTTTCTTCCTACCAAGTCATGCTTGGGAAATAATGCAGTAAAAAAATCGGTGAGTCTGTCTTGGACAACATATTATATGACAGGTTAACATTACTTGTTTTCCACCTGCAACTCTAGATAGTTTATTTAGTTCCCAGTCTCCCAAATGAATTTAGGGAAAACTCCTTTTATTGTTTCTCAGAGTATCTAGAAGTTTCTGAGCACAGTGCTGGTAACTACGGTATTGAGATGATTATACACCAGCCTGCTCTTAGGAAAAATACGTTGAACAGAAGATAATTTCGTCGTTTAAAATGTTTCTTAAGCCATCAAGCTTTTCTTTATTATTAGTATTTTTTTATAGAAATAAATATGCAAATCTGCCTTGTTGGGGGGGGTAGGGAGGAGCTATTACCATGTTCATGAAGAAATGAGGTAAGGTAGATGGCAGTTTATATCTTCAGAGCAGACAAGACTAAGCCTTGTTTTTCATTTGTAAGCACAGCATCGAGCACGGTGCCCAGGGTGGTCGTGAGCATACGCATGCGCCTCTAAGCACGCATACAGGCAATTTGCAAAGAGAAAACCGAGTTAACTGAGCCCTGAGTCTAAGAGTTTGCAATCTAGTACTCAGGTGGAAATGCAGACGTATTCTAGGACAAGGGCTTTAATTTGAAACCTTTAGCACCTGACATGGGCCTGAGATGCAGGAGGTTTTCAGGACATTCCGTTCCAGAATTGTGGCATCTCTAATAAGAAGGGAACTTAGAATTCATTTTGATGCAAAGTCCTCAGACTCTAGGGGAAGAAATCATGCCAGGCTCCTAGCAGACTGCGTTCTGGAACCCCCAGCTTCTAGAGGACAGGGGCTCAGGAAAAGAGTGAAAGATCTACATTGTTTGAGATCTTAGTAAGGTTTGCAGTGGGAAGGGGGGAGTTTTGCATTAAGAAATGAAGGCTGGAAGACCATGGTGGACAGACTGCTGGTACACAAAAAAAATTAATTGCCTGCTCCTCCCTCCTAAATGTTTTCTCTCGCTATTGCTCATGACATTAGCATATGTGATTTAATGCATCTCTTGTGCCCAAAATAATGCTTGGTGCTTAATAGGTATTTAATATATTAGTTGGCTGAATTGGAATAAACAGAATTGTTGTATTGGAATGCATGATATTTGGGATGTAATTTTGGCAACACTTTGTCCATTCGTCTTCTAGCTTGAAAGTTGTAGTTTCTCTGCAAGGAAAATTGTTAATGGACTCTCCCATTTGCAGGGACAAGGAAAACTTTAATTTTCAGCATTTTCCTTGATACCCCGGGAATAACACGAAGTTCCCTGTACAATATTGCAAAGTCCAGTAATAGTTTTAAGTCAATACTTTTATTTCTAATCAAAACTTTCTTTTCTGAACATTTGCCCTCACATTATTCATTTATTCACCCAAGAAATTATTTGGAAGCCCCAAGGTCTCATTGTTCCTCCCTGCGTTTATTTTATGGTATCAAAGGTTAAAGCTTGGATTGCAATCTTAGGAGGAAATTAATTCACTGATTAAGAAAAATGCACTTTAAGCAATACACATTTAAATAACTGACAAGCATAGGGCGATGTATTTCTGCTTTTTCTAAAAGACCCTTTTTTTCTACTTAAAATTTTAAGCAGCTGCAATTCTTCCACCCTATAGCCTGGAGAAACATAGCATGAATTACTAATAAGGGAGCATCAATTTGCACTGCAGTGACCACTTTCAGAACAAAAGGGTCAGAACTGAAACCAGGAAAACAGCAGCATTTTTTATCAACCAGTTGCTTGAAGCACATTTAGACCTTGGCTCTACTTGAAAAAATTCTGCAATAGTCCATCATCCTTCAGCTGAAGGCACTTGGCCCCAAAGACTCCACTTTCAATAAAGAAATTTCATTTATACACTACCTGCAATCCTTGACAAAAATTTTCCTCTTCATAGGAAGCCCACTAATTGATGAAAGATATGAAAGATTTCATTTTCTCCTTACTTAGGTTTTGCCTGGTAACTTTACCAAAATCAGTGCTGAGAAAGGCATTGGAATAAAAACAGCCAAAGAATAGAGGGTCTTAAGGAAAGCATTACTGAAAGACTAACGTCTTGGCTTGCGTACTTTCCCCCTGGAACAGCATGGAGGAGGGAATTTTCCCGTGCCCTGGGTGAGGTCTGCCCCCTCCCAACATTCTCTTACCTAACATCAAGGAAGATTTTTACATAAATAACAGGCCATTGGTTTTCCGAAATAGAAGGAAAAGAAGGAGTATGCTAGGGAGAAGAGAAAGTCCTTGAGAGTTACAGGAGGGTTGAGGGAGGAGGGAAGAGAGTTCACTTATTATATATGAACATTTTGTTTTTCTTTCCTCACCTTTGGGTCCTGGTGCAATTGTGTGTGTGGCACAGACTTCCGTGGTAGGACGACTATCCATGTCCAGACCCAGACTCTGAATTTGCAAAAGAAAGAGCACCAGAAGGACAGACTGGTTTCTTCGAAGCAGGGCTCCAAAGCTGCCCATTGCTGCGGTCCTTCAACAAAGGATTGCCCAGAAGTGCCAAAGAAATAGCTTTATTTTAAATAAAAGCTTCTGCTTTAGGGAAGAAAGTAAAATATCTGGAGTACACATTCCAGAAAGGGCTACAAAGACAAGAAGGAAGCATATCCTGGGTTGTTTATTTTCTCAGTATTCCAAATGAAGCATACATTGTCCAGACTGTTTATTTTCAAGTGACAACAGTTTACTGAAAGTTATCTCTGAACTAAACACTCGAGAAGAAATAATCCAGAGAATGGAGAGGCTAGAGATGACTTCCGCTCAGTACACGAGCTGACAACTTAATATCCCACTTCGCATTTATATGCTGGGTTCCAGAAAGATGGAGCCAGAGATTGCTAGAATTACCTGCCTGTGACGGATACACCATGCAGGGCTTTGAGCTTTTTTTGTAAGGAAATAGTCATTAACTGTTTGTGGCAGCTGAATGCTAGCGGTTGAACTGCTCTTCGTGACCTTGTTTCCTTCTCTTGTTACAAAGAATTGTCTTGGGATTAAACCCGCGAGGAAAGAACACCAACTTTTCTGCAAAGCAATTTGGCAATAAGTATCCAGAATATAAAAAATGTTTATAGCCTTGGTCTAGTAATTGTCTTTCTGGTACATTATTTAAGAAAATATTCTGAAATATGGACAAAGTTTTATTTGAGAAAATATGGGCAAAAAGAGGAAGGAGCACCAGTTGCCTAACAATACATTATGGCTGGCAGATCATAGTAAATACAAGCGTATGAGAGAGTACGACATGTTCGTAGCAAGTTTTTGATAAAATGGGGGGGGGAGCTTATGCCATTATTATGTTTCTTAAAAAGCAGCATAGATATAGATAATAGAGATACAGATATAGGCATAATACAGAGACAAATACAGATAGTTCTTCCTTTCTCTATATCCTATCATCTATCTATCTATCTATCTATCTATCTATCTATCTATCTATCATCTATCTATCATCTATCTATCACCTCTCTCTCTCCATCTATCCAACCATCCAGCCAGCCATCCTTCCATCCACCTACCTTTCCATCAACCCATGGCCTGTATGAATAGCCTAGGCTTAGTGAGATATTAAAAAACTAGAATTAGAATCATTTATAGGGCACCTGGGTGGCTCACTCGGTGAAGCGACTGCCTTTGGCTCAGGTCATGATCCCAGGGTCCTGGGATTGAGTCCCAGATCAGGCTCCCTGCTCAGCAGGGAGTTTGCTTCTCCCTCTACCCCTCCCCCCTGCTCACGACCTCTTTCTCTCTTTCTCACGCTCTTTTTCAAATAAATAAATAAAATCTTTAAAAAAAGATCACATATAATAGGGAGATGCCTTACCTTCTCTACTCTTGAGAAGCATGTTAACTAAGAGTTAGGCCAGAAGGGGTTTTAGACCTACATTCCTTGAAATTGGAAAAGAAGGACCTTACATATCCTCATAAGGGCTAATGAAGAATTGTTTCTATGAGATGACAAGTAATTGTCAATCTAAGAAATACGGGGCATTAGTTTCCTAGGGCCGCTGTCATAAAGTACCACAAATCAAGTGGCTTAAATAACAAAAATGTATTGTCTCACAGTTCTGGAGGCTGGAAGTCTAAGATCAAGGTACAAAGCTATGCTTGTTCTGAAGATACCAGGAAAGGATCTGTTCTAGGCCCCTCTCCTAATTTCTGGTATTTGCTTGGCTTATGGCAGCACAGCTCTAATCTTCACACAGCATTCTCCCCGTGTGTATCTGTGTGTGTCTCTCTGCGTCAAAATGTTTCCCTTTTTATAAGCATACCATCATAATGGATTAGCCCCCCCCCCCCCAACAACGATCTCATTTTAACTTGAAAACCTAACAACCTATCTCAAAATACAGTTACATTATGAGGTATTGAGAGTTAGGACTTCAACATATGATTTTTTTTTTTTTTTTTTTTGGTCTGGGAAGACACAATTCAACCCATAATAGACTTATAGTATGACGTAACTGGATCTCTTTATTAGCAATACAGGGTGAGGGAGCAAAAGGAACAGGCATTAATTGAATAGTCATTATGAGCAAAATAGGGTTGATGTCTTAAGTGTATCTTATCTAAGCCTTAAAATAACCCTTGAAATGGATAGTTACTCCCCCATTTTGCAGATAAATGACTTGAGGCTCAGAAAAATTAAGTAATTTATTTAACATCAGTGTGAAGGTTAATTTTAAGTATTAACTTGACCGGATTATGGGGTCTCCAAATATTTGGCCAAACATTATTTCTGGGCATGCTTATGAGCGTGTTTCCAGATGAGATTAGCTTTTGAATCTGTAGACTGTGTAAAGCAGATTTTCCTCCTCAGTCTAGGTGGGCCCTATCCAAATCATGGAGAGCCTTATTAGAACAAAGAGGTAGAGGAGAGAAGAGTTCTGCCTCTGCCTCTTTGGTGGTGCTGAGATTTTGGTCTTTTCCTGCACTTAGACTGGGGAGCTTATGGCATCATCTCCCTGGTTCTTGGGTCTTTGGACTTGGACTGAACTTAACACCATTATGTCCCTGATTCTTGGGCCTTTGGGCTTGGACTGAAACTATGCCACCAGCTTTTTCCGGCCTCCAGCTTGTAGATGGCAGATTATGGGACTTCTCAGCCCTCATAATCATGTGAACCAATTTCTCCTAACAAATCTTTCTCTCTCTTGATATAGATCTATATATAAATACCAGATATCGATATCGATATAGATATATCTGTTTTGCAGGAGAACCCTGATTAAAAGTCACCAATTGAAAAAGGGACCCCCAAAAATTCAAATAAATTATTTCCTAAATTCCTGCTTTAAAATGCTACTTGTATTCCATAAAGGTGAATAGGCTCAAGCTTTGAAGATGCATTAATTTTCACACATTCTTAAAACATCAAAATGGTTGCATTTGCCATATTAACAGGGATAGGAAAATAGTGGGAATCCAAAGAATGGTGTGAGAAACTCAAATTCTACATCTATCATTACTAGATAAATGACATAAGAGCAAATCACTCAACTTCAATTGCCATAAGGCATTTAAAGTGAGTTTAGACTGGATGTTTAATGTACTTTCTGAATGCTAAGATTCTTTGAAAAATAGCTGTTCTTTAAGTTGTTTAGATCATTCTAAATCTATTTTGTTTCTTTCATTTCTTTGACAAGCATTCCCTGGCACATAGTGAAGTACATTGATTACATTTATATGTAGAAACACATTGGTAACAATTTGAAGCAAATAATAGTCCTTAGTATTTTTCCTTGGCATATGCTATGCCTGTTCTTTCCAACTTCTCCCTCTCTCTCTCTCCCTCTCTTTCTTTTTCAGTTCAACAAAGTATGGAGACTTCCAGGGAAGATAGCAGAGTAGGAGGACTTTAAACTCACTTGTTCCACAGATACACCTAGAAAACACGTCAGTGAAAATAACCCAGAAAGTGACCCAAAGACTAGCAGAACAGACTCTCCAGCTAAGTGTAGAGAAGAGGCCACATTGAAGAGGGTAGGAAGGGAGAAGATGTAGTCAGGAGTCAAACAGACCCTTGGAACTATCCATGGGAGCGAGGGACACCGCAGGTGTGGAGAGAGGAAAGGACAAGACCCCACCCCAGGCACCCCAGGCATGGGGAACCGGCATGAAAACCAGAGGGACATAATTTCATGAGTTCTTAGTGTCATCAGGGTTTAACATCTGGAACTTTAAAAATCAGCAGTGTAGGCTCTGGGAGAGCCAGGAGGGTGAGAGGAAACTGAGTTGTCTACCCTTAAGGAGACAGCACAACTAACAGCCCCACAGAAATACAGCATAGAAGCAGCAGTTCAAAAATGCCTGGGCTATACGGGAGGGAGATGTGTTCACTAATCTTAGAGTACGTGCTGCAGGGGCAGGGATCCTTGGGAGAATTCCCCAAGAACAAAGGAGCTGGTAGGCACCATTTTCCTCCCCTGCCCCCTTGCCTAGATACAGACACCTGCAGGAAGCAGCAGGGCATAAACACTCCTTACTTAACTTGCTAACAGTCCCCACTGCACCCCCTTGTTCTCCTGCAGACACAACCCCTCCAGCCAGGCCTCTGATCCAGGACCCCTCCCACAGCAAATCTGTGCAAACCTTGCTAACGCTATGCACCTGCCCCCTCCCAAGTACCCTTGGCTGGAGCCAAGACAAATTGGTGCCACAAGCCTGGCAGGGTGCAAGCAGCCCTGACAGGGGCCAGTAACACTTCAAAGTGGCTCCTACCCCAGTCACACTCCAGTGTGACTGCAGCCCCAGCAACGGGGTGGGGACAGACATCTGGTTGACTGCAGGCCCTGCCCACAATGAGAGCTTCTCAGGGGAAAACACAGGGAAAGTGCTTAGCAGTTTGGTGCTACCACATCTCTGGCAAATGCCTGGTCTAACTCAACTCAGGCACAAGGTGGCCCCAGACTGGCCTGCTAACAATCCTGGGACCAAACCCTGCCCACAACCAGCAAAGAGAGCCATTGCAGATGACAGGACTGAAGGTAAACATGGCATAGCCACGATAATAGGGCACATGCAACACACATAGGAGACATCCCTGAAGTGCCAGGTTCTGAAGAACAGGGCACACTGCAGTGCAGGGCACCATAGGAGCTCCTTTTCATAAGGCCGCTGCTTTCAAAAGCAGGAGATGTGGCTGACTTTCTTAACACATAGAAATAGACACACAGAGTTAAACAAAATAAGAAGACAGGAATATGTCCCAAATGAAGAACAGGACAAAATCAGAGCAAGAGACCTAAATGAAATGAAGATAAGTAATATGCCTGATAGAGAACTTAAAGTAATGGTTATAAGAAACTCTTTGGACTCAAGAAAAAAGTGGAGGACCTCAGTGAGAACCTTAACAGATAGAAAACATGAAAAAGAACCAATCAGAAATTAAGAACACAATAACTGAAATTAAAAATACACCAGATGGAATAAATAGCAGACTAGAGGAAGACAAAGAACAGATTGGCAACCTGGAGGACAGAGTAATGGAAAGCAGTGTTTAGTAGAATTCACTTGTGAAGTCATATGGTTCTGGAATTTGGTGGGGGTTTTTTGAGAACTGGTTCAATTGCATTGCTGGTAATCAATCTGTTCAAATTTTCTATTTCTTTGTGATTCAGTTTGGGAGGTTATATGTTTCTAGGCATTTATCCATTTCATTTAGGTTGTCCAATTTGTCAACATATAATTTTTCATAATATTCTCTTATAATCTTTACTTCTGTGGTATCGGTTGTTATGTCTCCTCTTTCACTTCTGATTTTCCTTGAGTCCTCTCTCTCTCTCTTTTTTGATGAGTCCAGGTAAAGATTTATTAATTTGTTGATCTTTTCAGAGAACCAGCTCTTGGTTTCATTGATCGGTCCTATTTTTTTTTTTAGCTTTTTTAATTTTAAGTTTTTTAGATTCTGTGTCATTTATTTCTTCTCTGAACCTTATTATTAACTTCTTTCCTGGGTGGCTCAGTTTGTTCTCAACAAACAAATTTCGTTTGTTTATTTGAGATTTTTCTTGCTTCTTGAGGTAGGTCTGTATTGCTATAAACCTCCCTCTTGGAATAGTTTTTGCCGCATCCCAGAGATTTTGCACTATTGTGTTTTTATTTTCATATGTTTCTCTGTATTTTTGGATTTCCTCTCTCATTTCTTGGTTGACCCATCCATTGGTTAGGAGCATGTTATTTAACCTCCATGTATTTGTGTTCTTTCCAGATTTTTTTCTTGTGGTTGATTTTTCACTTCATACCATTGTGGTTGGAAAAGATGCTTGGTTTATACTCTTGTTGAGACTTATTTTGTGGCCTAATATTTTAGGCTGGAGTATTCTGAATATATCTTTTAGATCCATCTGGTTCAATATATAATTCAAAGCTACTGTTTCCTTGTTGATTTTCTGTTTGATTTATCCATTGATTAAGTTGAGTGTTACAATCCCCTACTATTATTGCATTGCTATCAATTACTTCCTTTATGATTGTTATTAGCTGTTTTATTTGTTTGGGTGCTCCCACGTTGGGTACATAAATATTTATAATTGTTATACATTCTTGTTGGATTGTTCTCTTTATGATTATGTAGTGTCCTTCTTTGTCTCTTGTTACAGTTTTCATTTTAGAGTCTATTTTGTCTGATAGAAGTATTTCTACATCAGCCTGCTTTGCACTTCCATTTGTATGATAAATGTTTTTCCATCCCTTCACTTTCAATCTGTGTCTGAAATGCGTTTCTTGTAGGCAGCATGTAGATAAAGCTTGCTTTTTTAAAAAAAGATTTTATCTATTTATTTGAGAGAGTGAGCAAGAGAGAGAACATGCATCCACAGGTGTGGGGGAGGGGCAGAGGGAGAAAGAGAAGCAGACTCCCTCCTGAGTAGAGAGCCCAACATGGGACTGTATCCCAGGACCCTGAGACCATGACCTGAGCCGAAGGCAGATGCTTCACCGACTGAGCCACCCAGGTACCCACTATAATCCTATAGATCAATGGAACAGAATGAGAGCCCAGAAATAAATCCATAGTTACATGGTCAATTACTCTTTGACAAAGGAGGCAAGAATATGCAATGGGAAAAATACAATCTCTTCAATAAATGATGTTGGGAACACTGGACAGCTACATGCAAAAGATTGAAACTGGACAGCTTTCTTACGCTATACACAAAAATAAACTCAAAATGGATTAAGGACCTACATGTGAGACTTGAAACCATAAAAATCCTAGAAGAGAACACAGGCAATAATTTCTCTGACATAGGCCATAGCAACATTTTTCTAGATATAGCTCCTGAGGCAAAGGAAATAAAAGCAAAAATAAACTATTGAGACTACATCAAAATAATATATATTATATATATATGAGCTCTTGCCATTTGCAACAACATGGATCGAGAGGATATAATACTATGTGAAATAAGTCAGAGAAAGATAAGTATCATATGATTTCACTTATATGTGGAATTTAAGAAACAAAACAAATGAGCAAAAAGGAGAAAAAAAAGAGAGAGAGGCAAATCAAGAAATAGACTCTTAATTATAGAGAACAAACTGAAAAGAAAAGGGGAGGTAGCAAGGGGGATGGGTTAAATGGGTGATGGGGATTAAGGTATGCACTTGTTGTGATGAGCACCAGGTGATGTATGGAAGTGTTGAATCACTATATTGTACACCTGAAACTAATATTACATCATATGTCAACTAACTGGAATTTAAATAAAAACTTTAAAAGTGCATATAAATATCTTTCTATATGAATGAATAGACTATTATACCGCAATTTAAATTTCTACAGATTATTCATCACATATTTTGCATGTAAAATATTACTTATTCAACCAATGCTCTTTTGTTGGAAATTTAACATTTCTAATATTATTAATATAAGTAACACTGTAAGGAACATCTTTAAAGATTTTATTTATGTATCTGAGAGGGAGGGAGAGAGCATGTGAGGGGGAAGAAGGGCGGAGGGAGAGGGAATCTCAAGCAGACTCTGTGCTGAGTGGGGCTCAGTCTCGGGATTCTGAGATCATAAACTGAACACAAATCAAGAGTCGGACACTTAGCTGACTGAGCCACCCAGGCATCCCATAGAGCTCAATCTATGTGCCTATTCCTTTTGAACATTGAAGAAGACAAATGTATATGGCTTCGTAACTCACTGAATGTTGAGAACAACATAAAAGGAGAAACTTTTAAACAATAACTCATATATTGTAGTTATATTTTTTCTCCTTTCTCTGGAGACTATGGACCCCACGGTTGATTTTTTTCTTATCTAACTTAGAAATTATAGTTCCCTTTTTTCCGACTGTTAATATTAAGAGCTTATAACTAGGTGGACATTCAAAGAAAAGTACATTCATAAACCAGAGAGGACTGCCCTACTTTTAGCTAAGATTTCCTAAGAAATGTGATCTTAAAAATCTCTTTTCAGCTACAATCTGGATGACTGGAAAAACACTATTGTCACTAAGAAATCTTGGTTAAGATAAGAACTAGTTTCGAGAAGACAATAATGAAGCTGGGTGGGTTTAAGGGTCAAGAAAATAACAGGATGGAGATAATAGTCAGGCAGTTTGGAATGCAGGTCTTGATGCTAAGAAAAAATCTAGAATTTGAGATTTCCGTTTTAGGGTCACAAGGTATGGAGATTATAGATGGAAGTAGAATGTTGGGTGAGTAAAGAAGTTTAAGAGTATAAATGTCAGAGTCTATATTCAGGGGTCAGAGGAGAAGGAGAAGCTAACAAATAAATCAGAGAGGGAGCAAAATGTCATGGAAGCCAAAGGACAAGAAATTTTAAACATATAATTGGTGGCAATTAATGCATGGAACCATGAGATGAAGTTTGACAACAAAGCACGGGATTTAGGGGTCAATAATATACAAATAGAACCTTATAAATGAAAGAGATCATTCAGTGGAGAGATTTCATAAAGATGAAAGGAAAGGAGTGACAGAGTCCCATGGTTCTAAACAATGTTTAAACAAGAATGCAGTGAAAATTGAATGGTGTGGCATGTGAGGCAATGGAATCTAGAGAAGTTTCCAAAACTTGCTGATGGAGGGGAAAAAAATGTAAAGAAAATATTAGTAGAACCCTATCTGAATCATTGAGGGTGTGGTGTATATGGATCAAAATCATGAGCCTGATGCCATTATTTAAGAACTTTGTACACGTTCCTTGAAAACCCAATACATACGTGGTAGAGTAAATAATGGCATAAGTTTTAAAATAGGACAGATGATTGGACAAATGGAAGGAAGGGGTTGAATTATGTTAAGTGTATTCTTCTTATAGTGTGGTAATATCTAATGCCCTGAAAGATTTCTATTGAGATTTTAAAACAACCCACTCTCAGTTATTTAGAAAATAAAGTCATTGAGAACTACAAGTGACACTGCTTTTTCTTTAAAACATGGTTTGGAAATAGACAATGAGCCAATCAAGTTTTCATCAGGTATAAAATCGGAAGAAGTTAATGGTAATTCTAACAAGACAGAAATCAGTGACTAGCTTATGAAACTATTTTTGTGATTCCACATTTTCCTGAATGTTTTTGTCTTCCATTTCCCAAGGCATTGAAATTTCAGGCTCAGTTTTGTGCTCGTCTAAATATGACATGCCACTGAAGTGAATAATACATGATATTTCCCCCCTGTTATTCTTTTACCCATTTTTCATGGGCTGAATGGTGGGCCCATAAAAGATAGGTCCCCATCCTAATCCCCAGAGCCTGTAAATGTGATCTTCTTTGACAAAAGAGTCTTTGCAGTTGTAATTAAGCTTAAGATCTCAAGATGAAATAATCTCGATTATCTGGGTGACAGGAACAAGTGTCCTTAGCAGACACTCAAAGGAGAGACACAGGGACAAAAGGTGAAGGCCATGTGAAGGCAGGAAGAGGTTGAAGTTCTGAGCCACAAGCTAAGGGACCTCTGGAGCTGCCAGAAACTAGCAGGGACAAGGGGGGTCCTCCTCTAGAGTCTTCACAAGGAACTCAGCTCTCCTGCCACTTTGATTTCCTACTTCTGGCCTTCAGAACTGTGTTAATAAATGTTTCTTGTTTTAACCCACCCCCTTGTGGTAATTTGTTACAGCAAGCCTAGGAAATTAACGCACCAGGCTTGTGATATTCATCCACAGTTACTGGAAGGAATGACACATCAAAACATTTACTCAGTGCTTGACAGAGACTGAACAACATCTGTTCTTGTGCCTTTCAATTATCATGCATCCAGCTTACATGATATCTGGAGGGAGATAAAATACAGGATATGAAACCAGCACATCCTAAGGCAGAAGTGATTTACTAGTTAAAACAGGATAGCAACAAAATGACAGCCTCCTCTCCTGAAGGAATTTCCTGACAAATTGATAAACCTCAGCTTTGGACTTGGTTTTGCATTTGTCCATTTGCATAAGTATCTTATTGGATTAAAGTTCTCTCTTGTGAGTTAATTTAATTGAATGCAGTTTGTAAAAAAATGGGAATTAATAGAACAGCTTTTAAAATGACATATAGTTAGAAAGCAACATGCTAGCAAACACACTCATAAAATTATTTTATTATTGTTTGCTTTTGAAATTTCATATTTATAAAAGCATATTTTAAAAAAATGATTTGAACAAGCTTCTGAGATTAAATAGGCGCCTCCTGTTGTTCCTGCCCCATTCCCGATTCTTCCTTCTGGAAGGAAATTATTTTAATAATTTTAGTGCTGCTTCTTTTATCTCTTCTGTATTTTAAAATAAATTTATGCTAATGTTCTTGATTTTATTTGACTCTGTTTGGATACTCATTGTCTTCTTAACATGGAAGACAGAGATTTCTTTCTCTTTCATTCTTAGCCCTACATCCCGCTTGACACACATTTCCTTTCTCTTTATAATTTAATAATATTATCATTTAATACAATATTCAATGTTTATATCATGATGACTCTGTAACAGTTATTCACGGCTGAATCGTGGCATTATGATTACGTTCTGTTGCTTGTACTAATTTTGTTTTCACAAGATTTAGTAATTGGGTTATTTTCTTTAGCATAGTTTTCTATGTACCAATCCCACAATAACTACTAATTCTTTGAGATTTGTCAGTTCTGTGGAAAATGTAAAATGTTCAATTTGTTTTCATTGCTTTTCTGAGAATTATCTCTTCTGGAGCCCTCATGCTTCTTGCTGCATCTGGTTTGGATATTCCTTAGGCTTCTGATAGAGCTATTCAACTGGGATGTGTCTTCACCACTGACTAGCAATCTGCGTTATAAGCCCTTCTTCTGTATCCACATCTTTTTAATTTTTCTTGGTTTCATTGTTGGTTTTTTTCTTGGTTTTCACTTCTCATTTTATTGTAGCATGTTCTCTAGTAATTTCCTACAGAGCATCGAGTTGTAGATATGAGATGCTAAACATCTGAAAACATAATAATTCTACCTCCAAATTATGTAATATTTTGGCTGGGTATAGAATCCCAGGTTGACTGTAGTTTTCAACCTGAGGTGTAAAAGTGTTCTATTTTCTTCTAGCTTCTTGTGTTGTTGTTAAGAAGTTTGATGTCATTCAATTTCTCTATACTTTGTGCACAATACCCTTTCCCTCTCTCTGGAAACTTTATATGCTAGATTTTGAAATTTTGGTAACATGTCCTTAATATGGGTCTCTTTGCATTTACTGCACTGGGTTATCTATAGTCACTTTTCTGTTGCTTCTTCTCTTCTCTCTGTCATTGTAGATTATTATTTTTTTTATTCCGTTACTGCTATTTTGGTGACATTCTGTAGGGAGCAGAACATAAACATGTAAATTCAATATGCTATATAGATTCAGATATTTCAATTACCTTATAATACAGTTTCAAGCAATTCCTATGGGTGAGGTTCAACAAGGATAGTCCTCCCCCTAAAAATCAGTCTTGGAGAGGGAGTTCCAACTTGATCACGTGAAGAGATCAGAGCATGCTTTTCATATAACATATATGAAACTAGACAATTTTAAAAAAAATAGCCTTTAGGGTTTCTGAAAATTGACCAAAGCTTAGAAACATTTATTCTTGAAAAGATGCCATAGCGTTGTATAAAAATAGTAGAAGTATGAGGCTTTCATGCACAGAGTCAACTCCATCCTTCCCCCACCTCTGATGGTGAGAATAGCAGTTTTATCAGCACAAGGATAATCAAAAAATCCAGCAACTTTGCTGCCACAGGCAGACTCAATATGGAATGGAGTGTGAAAACACAGTTATATGTTAACGTAAGCAACTAGTGAGTACAGAAATAAATCCTAACATTGATGGCTAATTGGTTGACAAAAGGACCAAGGCAATTTGGTGAAGGAAATGATAGTCAACAAACAATGTCACATGGAAAATTAGATAGCCACATGAAAAGAAATGAACTTAGAACCATACCTCACATTGTAAGCAAAAATTAACTCAAAATAGATCAAAGCTTTAAATATAAGAGATTAATGTAGGTATTTTTAAAAAGTAATTGCACAAAAGTTATATACATATAAGTAAGTCTATATTATATTTATTTTTATATATTTATATATACTTGTATTTAACATAAGCAATTAAATACAAGTATAAAACTTATAGAAGAAAACTTAAGATCTTTGTAAAATTGGATTAGGTAAAAATTTCTTGGATATTGCACCAAAGCCATGGTTCATAAGAAAATTTGATAAACCATACTAATTCAAAATTTAAAACATTTGTGCTTCAAACACACACACACACACACACACACACCTTTTTTTTTTTTTAAAGATTTTATTTATTTATTTGACAGAGATAGAGACAGCCAGCGAGAGAGGGAACACAAGCAGGGGGAGTGGGAGAGGAAGAAGCAGGCTCATAGCAGAGGAGCCTGATGTGGGGCTCGATCCCATAACGCCGGGATCACGCCCCGAGCCAAAGGCAGACGCCCAACCGCTGTGCCACCCAGGCGCCCCCACACACACATCTTTAAGCAAAAAACCAGACAAGTCACAGACTGGAAGAAAATATTTATAAATTATAAATCTAATAAAGAACTTATATCCAATTTAATAATAAGAATACTAATGACTAAAAAATGAGCTAAATACTTGAACGGACATATCTACAAAGAAAACAAAGAGCTAATATATGTATGAAAAGATGCTTATGTCATTATTTATTAAATCACAATGAGATACCACTATACACAGACAAGACTAGTCATGATAATAAAAAATGTGACGGGAGTAAGTGTTGACTGGGATATAATAAAGTGGAACTCGATATACTGTTGGTACTGATGTAAAATGGTACAGTTACTTTGGAAAAGAGTTTGGAAGTTTCTTGAAAAGTTAAATATAAACTTTTAATATAACTCAGCAATTCAACTCTTAGATATCTACCCAAGAGAAATTAAAACGTGTCCACACAAACACTTGTACGTGAATGTTCATAATAGTATTATTCATGAAAGTAAAAAATTGGAAATGATACAAGTGTCCATCCAGCAGTGAATGTACTTTGTCTATCAAGTAGTATGTCCATACAATGGAATACTATTCAATAGTAAAGGATCACACTACTGTTAGATATAGCAGCATGGACACCTCCTCTCCAAATTATGCTAAGGGAAAGAAATGAGAAACAAATGACTGCACATCATAGAATTCTTTTTAAATGAAATTTCTAAAAAAAGCAAGATTTTTTTTAAAGATTTATTTATTTTAGAAAGAGAGAGAAAGAGCACAGGGGGAGGGGCAGAGGGGAAGGGAGAGAGAATCTCAAGCAGACTCCCCTCCTGACGTGGGGCTCAATCTCACGACCCTAAGATCATGACCTGAACCAAAATTGAGTTGGACATTTAACTGCCTGCACCACCCAAGCACCCCTAAAAAAGCAAGATTTTAAAGATAGAAAGTAGATGAGTGATTGCCTAGAACTGGGGGTGTAAGCAGGGATCGATCGCATATTGGCACAACGGCACTTCTGCAAGTGATAGCTACGTTGTAAAACTGAATTACAGGGCAACATATATAAATACACTGAAGAATCCCACTCTTCACTACAACTGGTTAATCGTATGGTATGCAATGTATACTTCCATAAAACTGTAAAAAATTAATAAAATTGCATTCAAAACTCTTGGAATGTTTTAATGCTCAAAAAGTGTTTATAAGCCTGGAAATCATGAATGAGACAAAGTTGGTTTCGCTCTACTTTAGTAAGCAGTCCTTATGGATTCAGTAAGTCATCAATCTTAAGATTGCTTCCAGTCCAGTGCATATTGGTTTAGCACACCTACAGAGTATCTTTATGTGAGACTTTTTTTTTTTCAGTTGAACCATCAATAGAAAATTATCAGAGAAAAGAAAAAATATTAACTATAGATACACAACTAAATTATATTATTTAAATACATCTAAGTATAAAGTTAATTACAAAAATTAATTACATTAAAGAGCACAGGTATCCCCAATCTTTTTCACTTATGAAGGGATCAATACCTTCTTCTGGCCCTAAGGGAGCAAGGGGCAAATTCTTGATTTTCATTATTTTTGTTCGGTGATTAATTATATATAGTAATTTCTTGAATAATATTGGATGAATGAGAATGGATAATTATACAGGCACATAATGATGGGAGTTTGAGTGATAGAAATGAGATGAGGGTGCCTTAATTCACCTACTCATTCAACAACTATGTATTATTTATCAGATATTGTAGGCTGGTGATGGGTAGTAAGGAGGGCACGTATTGCATGGTGCACTGGGTGTTATACGCAACTAATGAATCATCGAACTTTACATCAAAAACCAGGGATGTACTGTATGGTGACTAACATAATATAATAAAAAATATTAGTATAAAAAAAAGATGTTGTGGTACAATATCTGGAGTTACGATAGTCCATAAGACACAGTCTCTTTGTCATGGAATTTATCTTTGTCTTGTTGAGAAGACAGAAAAATTTAAAGTAGTTGCCATTACTTTTTTTTTTTTTTTTCCGTTTGGATAGAGATAAATGGCAGGTATCTGGTTTTCAAGGAGACCTAGAAGAGAGAGGCCTAGCCTGGGCTTGGTGGATCAGGAAAGGTTTCCTTTAGGGGATGTTTCCTAGGCGGGGTTTTGGAAAACCTATCAGAATCAGCCAAACAAACTTGAAAAGGAATAAAGAGAAGATATTCCACGTAAACAGACTAGCATATGCAAGTCTGTGGGAAGTAAAAGTAGTTCACCGAGGCTAGAGTTTGGAACTTGATGGGGAGATAAGGCTCAAGCTAACAATAAAAACTAGACCCCCTCAGGGTATTGTAGGTGCTGCTCAAGAGTTTGAAAAATATCCCAGGGGCAGTGGGAGCACATGAAGGATGTTAAGAAAGGGGATGTCACTATTGGAACGGGTACTCAGAATATGAGTGATGTGTCGGAGGTAAAACTTCAGCAGCTTCCTGTAATAGAAACTCAGCAATGGGAACTTATTGGCTTAGTGAAATGAGACATGATTGTTTGCTTTTGTTTGGTTTGGTTTTGTTATTGTTTTTCAGATAATAAGGAATCTCGAGGCAGAGAAACCGAGCATTACCATGCTATCACCGGGGACCATCACTTCTACTTTCTGTCTTTCCCATTTTATTTGTGGCTTCTCTTCTCATAGTCACAAAAGGGCTGCTACCGTTCACACATTGCACCTACATGCAGGATGAAAGGAATGGTTGTGACAAAGGGCGAAGACAACAAGACTGCTAACTTAGTCTCGTTTTTAAAGAAGCTTCCTGGAAAATTTCTGGGGTGAAATTAATTTACATCTCATCAGCCAGGATTAGGTCCTATGGTAGCAGCAAAGGAGGCTAAGTGATCAAATACTTCAAGTAGGTAAACCAGGACTTTGGAAGCAAGAATGGATCTTAAGTAGGTAACCAGTAGTGCCTGACTCTCTGAATGCCCTGAACTTTAGCAGTGGCAATGGGAATACAGAGAAGCGAATGGATTTTAAAAACAAAGTGGCTATAGCAAGATTTGCTGATTTTTCAGAAATGGAAGGGAGAAGAAGGACAGGAGTCTGGGGGATTCCCAGGTTCCTAACTTGCACAGTTGTGGATGTGGTGCCATTTACTGGTACAAGGAATGCAAATTTGGGTGAAAAGATGCTGAATTAAATTTGTTCAACATCCTTCTGTAATATTCAAGGGGACACATCTGATGGCCCAAAAGATATCTCAGCCAGAGGTACAGATTAGAAAGTCATCACCATATGGACTGTAATTAAAGCCATGGGAGTGCATGAGATCTTGAGAGAATAAAAAGTGAGAAGACAAGACTGTCATGGTATTTTAAAGGAAGTATCAATAGAGTTTGGTAAGTTGTCAAATCTGTGTTGAAGAAAGGTTACATTTTTAACTGGGAGATGCTTGGGTGCTTTTGGCAGCACAAAAAGGGAATTATTCTTTATGGCACTTTTCTTTTTCCTTTTGACAAGGCATTTTTATTGTTTGCAGTAAGCTCAAATTCATGATCTCTTCTGAATTGCTTTATGCTCTCCAGGACAAATAGATGATTAAACTGAACACATTTAGTAGGAACTCTGTTAAACAGTAGTCATGACTTGGCATTTAAGAGGCCTGAGCCCAACTTTCAATTCCATCACAAATTTTGCCTCTGGGAAGATTATTTACTTGTTCTACATCTTACTTCTCTATTTTGCACATATGGAGACCCACATCCGGGCTCTGCTTGTGGAGAGGGGTCAAATAAAGGTTCACGGTACCTGAGCTCCAGGAGATAGGCACCAAACAGACAGAGATTGAGTAACTAAAGGACAACTTTGCCTCTGTCCTCCCTGTACACAGAGGTCAGGGATGTGTACTCTTCAGGGTAATTGCTACTGAGCTCTCTTGCCCTACGCCTTGCTTCTGAAAAGCCTGAAGCGGCAGGGTTTCCACACTGACAGAGAGTACGTGGTTGACCTGCCGTATCTGTTTGACATTCAACACAGAGAAGTTAAAAGATACTATCAGGCATTTGTTGAACTGAGGAAATGCAGAATATAACCCATTTCTGGGAAAATATTTCCTGCATTATGGAGATAAATATTTATTTCAGCTGTGCTGGGAAGCATGTAACTAATAAATGACATGCTCTTTTTTTTTTTTTTTAATGGCCTGTTTATGTTTTAAGGATTTCACATCACAAATCTTGGTCGTTGACATCATATGTAATTCTCAAAACATATTTTCATGAAATACTTTTGAGAAGATCTGAACTTAATAATTAGGCAACTATCCTTCATTTCCTAAATTCCCATAAATTACTGTGAAATGTCTATTTGATAACATGCAGAGATCCTGAAATCTTTTACTCATGTAAATACTTTTTCATTCAAAGGGTCCAAAAGCTCACAAGGACATGTCACAATGTATGCAACACCAAAGGACAAGTTTGCTTAAAAAGGATCATTTTGTGACCAAAAATAATTTTTTAAACATGTTCACTTAAGAGGCAAGAATACATTGTAGAAAATGCAAGCCAGAATTTAGGGCCTTCCAGAAATAATTTTGCTTATGTTTCTGGATGCCATGAGGCCATGTGTATAGGTTCATGTGTTAGGCTATCGGGGTCATACCACTGAGCTCTACTCAATTTGGGTTTTGTGTTCTGTTCTTCAGTCTCAGATCCATGGTGTTTCTGCTCAGTGGCTCCTCGTCTGTCACATGCAACTCATCTCAGCGCTCCACCCTGTTTCACGCACAGGTAGGTGGATCCTTTTCTTTGATTTTCCTGAAGTGTCACCATCACAAGGTAGTTACACATAGCGTCTTTCTACTGAAGTGCTGGGGATACCAGGGGCTGACTACTTCAGAGAGCAGCAAGCAACTTAAATCTCAGTAGCAGGCGTTCCTCTTCTTCAAAGTCGTGGAGCCAATAACACACTAGGAATTTCCTCTTTGCCATCTTCTCTCTGGCTTTTCTTCTCGACATTTTTCTTGGCAATTTTACCCCTGTTCCTCTCTCCTTGGTTCCCAGTACTCTCCTTTTCCATCTTCCTGGGGCTGCCAAAGAAGCTCCCAAGCCATTGTTTGTTTTGTTTTCATGTTGCAGGTACTTTTGCCTTCTCACTGTGTGCCTGCCACGAAATTTGCCCAATAATTTCTAAAATAAAATGCCTTTTTCGTGGTATGAATGGCCACCACCAACATTTCTCTCAATTCAATTAAAATGTGAAAATGCTTATTTTTCTCTCCTCTAAAAATGGAATGGGCACAAATGCAACACCACCAGCTAATGGGAAGAGAACATTGGCTTGCTGTACTATTTATAATTTTTTCCACAGATATTATTTTAATCTGAGAATCTGATTAACTGTGAAGAAATGGAGATTCAGGGACTTTAAGGGACATAATAAATTTGTATAATTAATAAGTGCCACAAACAGAGCTTGAGTTCAGAACTTAGAAATTGAGATATGTAGGTAGATAGATAGATAGATACATAGATACATAGATAGATGATAGATAGATAATGGACTATCAGTCAGCCATACAAAAGAATAAAATCTTGCCGTTCGCAACAATATGGAGGGACCTAAGTAAAAAGTCAGGCAGAAAAAGACAAATATTATATTGTTTCACTCATGTGGAATCTAAAAACAAAACAAAACAAAATGAATGAACAAACAAGCAAACAAACAAACAGAAACCAACTCATAGAAACAGAGAACAAACTGGTGGTTGCTAGAGGGGAGGAGAGTGGGAAGATAGGCAAAAAAGGTAAAGGGGATTAACAGGTACAAACTTCCAGTTAAAAAATAAATAAGTCATGGGATGAAAAGTATAGCACAGGGAATATGGTCAATAATATTGTAATAATGGTGCATGGTGACAAATGATAAGTACATTTATTGTGAGAATTGCAGAATGTACAGAACTGTCGAATCGCTGTGTCGTATACCTGAAACTAACGTGACATATGTCAACTGTACTTCAATTAAAAAAGTAATAAAGTAAAATAAATAAAATGTCAGAAAAAAATTGAGGTCAGTAATGATAGCTGTAGGAGCCTTAAAAATTAAATGAGACAATGCCACAGATAACGGAAGGAGCTGTCATTTCTATCTTAGAATACTTACCTAGCAGGCAAGACTTGTAAGTAGCTCCTAGTGTTACGCCTACGTGGTGTTAGCATGATTTTTGTGAGAGATCAGTATTTGCACAGACTTGGCATTGCTACTATTCCCCATGACTTGGCTAGCATCTGCCATTTAAAAAAAAAAAAAAAAAGCATGTGTTTTGCAAGCTCTAGCTAAAACTACAGGATGTTGGTGGAACCATATTGAATAAAATGCTTGGCGATCCCCACGCCAAATGACTGCCCGAGACACGCCAATAATCTTGTAGGTGAGGATCATTACAGCGACTTTACCAGCCTGATGTGTTTTCTATGAGCTCTGCAGGGGCTGACCACGTGACCCCGGAAAGGTCATATTTTGCTGAGTACTGAGTACCTCAACTACCTTTTTTTTTTTTTTTTAAGATTTTATTTATTTATGTGACAGAGAGACAGCCAGCGAGAGACAGAACACAGCAGGGGAGTGGGAGAGGAAGAAGCAGGCTCCCAGCAGAGGAGCCCGATGTGGGACTCGATCCCGGAACACCGGGATCACGCCCTGAGCTGAAGGCAGACGCTTTAACGACTGCGCTACCCAGGCGCCCCTCAACTACCTTTTTTGATGCTCTATGATATTAAAAATCTATAATAAATAAAACTGCTGTCTTTTCCATTGTACATGAGAGAAAACCGAGAGAGAGTGGCTTCATATCACACAGCAACTGAGGTGCAGAGAGGGGACTGAGCCTGTACTGGATGGGGCTGAGCCTGAGAATCTCCGTGCTCTGCCACTAGATTCAGAATCTCTGCGGTGATGGAGTGCCACATTGCTTCAGCGTCCTTAGCAACGCGCACGTGATGCACTGGGGAAACAGACAACTTACATAATGACTCTCGGCCCCACATGAGGGAGGTGTCTCTGCCTCTGTTAATATGAGATGCCTTTCTAACTTGTTTCTTCATGCTAAGATGAACGTGACAAACCCTCATCTAGTGTACCTTCGTCCAATCACTCACGCCTTGATGGACGTTCAACGAACACTTATTTGGTTCCATCTGTGTACCAGGCTCTCTCGTTTGTGATGAAGGCCCAGACTTCCCGAGTAGTGTTTTTGTTGCTATTGTCAAACACCAGTAACGTTTTCTTTAGATACATGATCTCCACCTTCCTCATAAAAACCTGTTTTTATAAATACAATAACTCAGGTTCAGGAAGGTCAAGAGACTTGCCTTTGGCCAGATGGTTAGGAAATAGTAGGCACTTGAGTCCAGATCTTCTGCTTTGCTATCTTGTGCTTATCTCCCTGCAGCCCTAAAAAGGAAAAAAGTTGTAGTCTTCCAAGTTCTGCCTCAAAGTTATCTGGAAAGAGCCAAGAATGGGTACGTTACTTGTAATTCATGCTTTTACTGATACTCCGATTCCCACAATTGGTTACATTTTAAAATTTTATTTTATTACAGACTCTTAATGTCCATAAGTAAATGCAGGTATGTTTTGAAATGCGCAGCTCTTACTCTTCCAACCTGGAAACGAGCTTTAGTCAATAGCTCTGAAAGACACATGTGTTTCCCTTAAACGCTTGGCTCGGGGAAAAAGCATGGAAGTAAGGGTTTATTCCTTTTCTAAAAGCACTTTGTTTTCTCTTTTGCTCTCTTTTATCCTTGGCCCAAGTATTTATTGATACTTTGGTCTTTCTTGTTGGTGAGGAAACTTCTCAGAAATTTTTAGATGTATGAAAAATTAATTGGCTGAATTGCATATGGAGCACTGTAGGAGTGATGGGCACGAAACAGCAACCTGCCTAACACACGCAACAAAAATACGACTTTGGCCTTGTTTCCGTTCTAAAAACAAGTCAGTATACCCAGGACAGAACCATTCCAATATGCTTCCAGAGTGGCAGAGAATTCCTTTGTATTAGTGACCAGAATGTGGACTGGTTTATTGACCTTTTTATCTCCAAAAATACATATATTTTTTTCACATGGGTCTTAGAATCATGCAGTCATTTATTTAATTTTGTGTTGTCTTAAAAGGTGGTAGCTTTATTAAAGTAAAATAAATTACCAAGCCAAACAAGATGAAAATTTTTTCCTAAAAAAAATATCCACCCAGACATTTAATCAGACTATAAATGTGTCTATACTGTTTCTTCCAGATGCTAGCTAATAATTTATAAGATTTTTTTGGATAGAAAACCTCTTTACTGACCAACTTCCAAGAAACTATATCACTTTAAGGCTACCATAAGATGATTTCCATAGGTAACTATGGGTTTATAACTAAAATTTTAAGAGAAAATGAACTTTCTTATTTATTTTTTTTCCTTGACATCCAGGAATATATTAAAAGGAAACTCAGTTATTCTCTGGTTACTGTGGAAATTCTTAGAAATTATAAATGACATGCGCTTTAAATTGAATGTTTACTTTTATTTATTTTTTTAGAAGATTTTATTTATTTATTTGACAGAGAGAGACAGCTAGCGAGAGAGGGAACACAAGCAGGGGGAGTGGGAGAGGAAGAAGCAGGCTCACAGCGGAGGAGCCTGATGTGGGGCTTGATCCCAGAACACCGGGATCACGCCCTGAGCCGAAGGCAGACGCCTAATGACTGAGCCACCCAGGCGCCCCTGAATGTTTACTTTTAGTAATCTCATCAAGAATACCATAGCTAAGACCTATGAAGTGCTAGGGAAACATCCCATTGTATAAGTTCTTCACATATATGAACTAGATTCTCACAAAAAGCCAAGTCATCAGCTTCAGCCTTGAAAGCCTACCAAAAGCTGGTTCAACCATACCAATCGTGCATTCCTGGAAAATGGATGAAATTTAATTTTTAGAAAATTGAATTCTCAGATCTTTGATGGAGACAGCCAGGAGTGCTGGAAGTTATAGCATGGCTCTTTTCCAGGGTCAGTCGGTGCTGAGATGACTTTTCGTTTCTTCTTCAGAGCCAATTATACAGCTTCTGCAATTGATGTTAAAAGAAGATTCCTTTGGTTCATCAGAAATTTACGAGTACCTCTTCTGCCACGTACTTACCTAGTCAGTGGAGATAGTACAATGGGTAAGACTTAGTCTTTGAACTTGAGAATCCCTTTTTGTTAAAAAACAATTTAAAAAAAGAAACCAAACTTTGAAAATACTAGCATGCTCTTCTTGTGCCTTGGTAAATAAGTATGCTAAAAATTACTTTCTCTCTTTGATGATTGAGTCTGAGGACTGGGGGCTCTCATGTAGAATGATGGCCCTTATTCTATAGTAGGTGAGTGTTAGGTATGTAGATAACATTAGATTTGTTCAAACTCTAGAATTTACATTAAAAATAATCTTTTTGTAACATCTATAAGATAAACTTTTTGCCTGACATTTCTCTCTTTTTTTTTTTAATAAAAGAAGGCAATTCAGACCTCCTGCTTATTTGCATCATTGCTGAGAGCTGTGCTTTTTATTAATTGGTTTTTTACTGTAATTGGCATGACACCTTTGACATTGGACACTCAAAGCCATTTGTTTTATCCTATTAGTTTTCTTTATATTAGGCAATCATATTCCTACAGAAAAAAAAATGTAGCAAACTGGAGAGTTAAGTACAGAAATGAACCTAAACCGTATGCCAATGGGGTTTGTGCTTAATAGAGTGCATATATGTTTTTTTGCACATTTTTCGGAGAAGAAACTCTTCAACATTGCAACTGATAGGGGACGTGTTGGAAAACCCGCATCTACGTGATACATCTAGGTTAGTTCCGTAAGAAGACAAACATGGATAGGCTTTTGTCTTTTTACAGAAAGTAAAAGTCCAAATTGCATTTTGATCTTTAGTTTCCCTGCCTTTCTACTTCCTGATCCCTATAACTCAGTTGAAGCTTCCTGCTGGTGTACCAAATGCGAGAAAGACTCCCCTAACTTGATGTAGAAGGCTAGCGGCTGGATTTGACACAGCGTATGTTGTAACATACTATTGGTTACTGAGTACACACAGAGGCTAGAGATGGCTGGCCATGGCCACGCTTTTGGCTTGGAGTTGCGCCCTGAACTTCCACAGTTGAAATGAGTCCATGATTTTCTGGCTGCCTGATCCATTACCCATGTGACAAGAGAGCCAAAGTGGTAAACCAGTTTCACCAAGGCTCAGATGTACCCCAAATGTTTACCTTGTACGCTGATCCATAGACTCTTTTATCTGAGGGCAGTTGTTACTTTGTGAAAATGCTGTACTGTCTCTTTTGAGATGGTACCCATTAACATCTGTTGTTTTTTGGAATAACATATATTTCAAAAACAAAATACATTTTTGAGTAAAGTCCAAGGTCAGAGTGCTTGATGACTTAGGAGAGCTAAATCACCCTTGAGGGGTTTCCCAACATCTTGTCACATTCTTAGCTGAGTTCTGGATGTGCAAGTTCATGCCAGTTCCTGCACACTGAAAGCTAAAGATGAAGTAGAAAATTCTATGGTTCCATGTGTTTTGGGGCCACTGACAAGCACATGAGGCCATAGGAAGATAGCATATGGCTCAGAATCAGGCTTAAATAAAGAGAAGCTTGACTCCTACATAGGCAACAACGTGCCGAAATCCATTTTGTATTTGTGTGCTTGTGAGCAGGGAGACAAGGCAGACGTCACGTAAAAATCATGAAAGAAGAGGATAAAAATTACAATGGTTTGAAAATCAAGCCTTTTTTTTTTTCCTTTTTGGAAGAAGTCTGACATCTCCAGCTTCGATTTAGAGATGGGATGTGTAGGGTGAATCGTTTGAACTTTCTATTGGTTTTTCAAGAGGCGCCACTAAAAGGATGGGTTGGCCATTATAAAATACGAGCGAAGCCACTGCTAAAATAAGATGCAGCCAATATTTATCTGGATGATAAATTCATGTCAGGAATTCCAATTTACTGTACAGCTATGGACTTAGGATACCCACCATTAATCATACTTTTACTGGGAGAGCCTATTATCATCTGTGCGGAGCCACCAATGAAGCAGAAGCAAGGATAAAATAAAAAGAGGTTGCTAGGCTGAAGGTTGCAGATTCTAAACAGAGATGAGTGACACATGTTGGGTAGAATAAATCTACAAATAGCCTGGGGCCAGACATCAGACATTATTTGAAATGACAAACTTCACATTAACTAAAAGAGAAAAAAAAGTTTATAGATGGAGACAGACGGTGGTGCGAAAAGTTATACAACTGCATGATTCATTTCCAGAAGAAATCAATGTTGAGGTGACTTTTTTCCTCCTTCAGAACCAATAATGAGCCTCCTATAATTAGGTAAACTTTCTCTGTCCTATCAAAACAAACTGTTAAGCCACAGCGAGGCCACTGACACATCTACCCCTCAACCAAAGCTATAGTATTTTAATCTAAGTACAATGCAAAGATGCATGAGTCAATCTACCGTAAATTTTCAGCAAATACTATGTGTCATTGGAAATAACTTCTGCTTTTCCGAAGACCGTAGATTTATTCTGTAGGAGTTTTAGAAACAAGCAACAATAATTTTAGCTAAAGCAATTCCCTGCGTTCACTAAACCATAACTGTCTGAAACTAGTTATTTCTAGAATTACACAGAACCAAAATAGCAAACATGTAAACAGAGAGCTATGGGTTAGAATTCATCAAATGAGGGGAAGAAAAAGTTTTGAATTTTAAGGTATAAAATATCACATCTGTGAACTATTTATAGATGCCCAATTTTAATGCACAATTCGAGCACTAATTAAAAACATTCTCCATAAATAGAAACCCAATTTGCCATGTGTGCGCAGAGCGAATAATACAATCAACTTCCCCCAGCTATCAGTTTTCTCTTCATACAGTCGGTCAAAAAGTAATTGACCTTTGGACTTCTCATTAAAACTCAGCAATTGAGGCCGGAAAAATGAAGCTGGGTCTATTCATGCCATCAAATAGGGTTATAGCATATCTAATCCTATCTTTTCCAGCTTCCACTATTGTCAACACAAGTTGCTGGGCCGTGGTCTGAACCAACCAGGGGAAAAAGCAGAGTCGAGCCAATTGGCCATGCCACATTTATCCATCCACACCTACAGACAGAGTCTTGGTTTGCCGAGAAGCGAATAGAACAAAAATGTGAGACAAATAAGTAACATCTGAACCAGCCCGGACACTGGGATGGAGAGATGGGCTCTTGTGGTATCAACCTTATGTCTTTAGCTTGTGTTGATGCCTAAGCTAAATTCCAGAAGGAGAAATTTCCTCACCTTCTGAAAGTTCTGGGAAAAAACTTGTATCATAGAGAACTTGGGGCAAATTGTTGGCAGAAGGAGAGATGGATAATACATTTTCTTGGGAAAGGATAAAATTATGGAAATTAATAAGTCTATGGGAGTCTAAAATTGGAGCTGGAAAGAACCAGAGATAGTGTCCTTAAATCCCCTTATTTCACAGATGATAGAAATGATAAGACCCAGAGACAGAGAGCAGCTAGCCTCAAGTCACACTTTGCTAAGACGTGTATTTGGGTCTCAACCCCAGCTGTGGTTTTTTTTTGGTCACAACATGGCTTTACTACTCTTTCATGTATTTTCATTTTGTTTGTTAAAGATAAACAGAAATGAAAAAGAGAACCAAAATGCTCACTGAAGACATCTTGCAAAGCCACACATACACGCTTCGATCTTCCTGGCAAGGGTTAACCCTGCTATGGCCTTGGCATGTGATCGTGATCATTTTCAAGTACGTAGTAGTCCCTGCCCCCCCTTTACATCCCAAGCTCTTTTGATGTTTTCTGTATATTTCTTTACGGAAAGCCAAGATTTAGAATGTATCTTCAGATTTTTGGCAAGTAAAATGTGAATCTTTACATTGTGTTCTAATTAAGGAGATCATATAAATTATCTTCCAAATCACACATTTGAGGGAGTGGATGGAGTGCTATTCATTATTACAAAAGGACAAGCGTGCAGACTTGAACTATTCTTGGCAAACTAGGACATGTGATCTCCCTAAGGTTAGTGATTCCAACTTCCATAACAGTGAAAAGCCCCCGTCCATTCAGACATTTGTTTCTGTCTGCTTTGTAGGTATTTGATGGTTTTCTTTGTTTTTTTTTTTATTTTGAAAGGCAGCATTATGTCGTGGAAAGATAAAAAGAAATAGAAAAAGATCTGGTGGTCCAAGCCTTACTTCTAACTGTGAAACTTTCAGCAAATCATTGTTCTCTCTTGGATTCAGTATTTGCCTCAATTAAAAGACAGGGATGGCCTAAGTCATCATTAACTTTTCTTCTAACCCTAAGGTCTAGGATTTTCATGCCCTCCAAATTTCCATTTATCATGTATGTATTTTTATGTGTGTATGTATACATACATGCATACATCTACACGTTCCACATGCATGTACAAAAAATAGAGGTCAATTATGAAAAGAATATAAAGTTTCAATAAATATTAAATAAGAAAATAACCAGACTTTGAGTCTGGAGTATACTGTTGGTAATGGTATCTTTGAAAAGAAAGCAAAATTGTTTATCTATATTGAAAGTCACACCTAGAGACATAATGTTATAGCAACTTGGTAGCTCAGTGACAGACAGGAAATGTTTTTTCATGTGTGTTTTTGGCAAGACTCTACAGGTTGGGATCCAGGTGGTTTTTTTGTTATACAAAGTCTTTTATGTGGCAAAGTCACATTAGACGCTGTCTGGTTGCTCTTGGTTACGAAGGCTTTTCCTATTTGACTCACCTTCAATTTTTAGGCAAATTCTCTAGCTTCCTGCTCTTGTTTCTGGGTGTCTGCAAGCCTTGGCTATCTTTCATGTGTCTACTGAAAGGAAAGACTGGGTGGGTGATAAAAGAGCTTTTTCATGGCCCATGTAACTTTAGAGGTGTGAATTATTAAAAACATAAACGTGGTTAGATAAGAAACAGAAACAGAATTCATCATAAATTCTAGATCCTTATCCAGTTTAATAAATCCCCCCTTTTAAATTATAAGCGATCGGGCTTATCTGCTTTCCACATATGTCACAGGCACAATCTAGGGCAGCGTTTTGTCTTTCCATATTGTCTGAATGCTAACTTTTCAAAACTTCCTCAAGGAATCTTGCTGAGCCAGGGAGACAAGTGCAAATATGGGTGATTTCTCCCTTCGGCTATGACTCTTTTTTTTTTTTTTTTTTTAAGATTTTTATCCTTTTTTTCTTTTTTTTTTTTTAAGTGATCTCTACACCCAACATGGGGCTTGAACTTAAAACGCTGAGATCAAGAGTCACACACTCTACAGACTGAGCCAGCCAGGTGCCCCTGCTATGACTCTTTGTTGTAAAGGTCAGGTGCAAGATTGCTTCTTCATTCAAGCATGAGAGACTATGGACTCTGAGAAACAAACTGAGGGCTTCAGAGGGGAGGGGCGTGGGGGAATGGGATAGACCGGTGATGGGTAGTAAGGAGGGCACGTATTGCATGGTGCACTGGGTGTTATACACAACTAATGAATCATGGAACTTTACATCAAAAACCAGGGATGTACTGTATGGTGACTAACACAATATAATAAAAAAATATTATTTAAAAAAAAAAGATTGCTTCTTCATTCAATTACTGCAATCCATTCCTACCCAACTGGCAGCACAAGGAATAGCTTTTTAAAAAAGAATTTATCAAGCTGTGAGCTTGACAATGTACTAAGCATTATATACAAATAATCTCAATCAATCCTCAATATGATCCATTACACAGATGAAACAAACGAGGCTCAGAATGTCAATTACTCAGCCAAGCCCGCACAGTTAGTAAGTGGCAAAGCCAGGATTCAAACCCATGCATATCTGAAATCCAAAACCTGTGTCCTTAACTGCTGTAGAGTGTTATCTGCGGGAATCCATAGGGTAACAACTCTGTTCCTTACATTTGAACAAAGTCTTAAAAACCCCTACTGGACATCCATTTAGCATATTTGGTCCTCAAGATGCTCTATGAGGGCAGCAAAAAGGGTTCATTTCATAGATGAGGAATCAGTGTCCGGAGAGGGTGAGCCAGTGTCCCAAAGCCAGCAAGCCCTGGCTGTGTCTTTGGGCAGCTTCCCTGGTGCCAAAATCCCTAAAACCAGAGTTATTTCCTCAAAAAACTAAAAAAAAAAGGGGGGGTAAATAAAACCTTAAAGAAACAAAAATTTGAAAGCATAATTAATCAATCTTAATTAAGGAACAATTGCCATATTAATCACAAATGCTGGAGGTACCATTTTTTTAAATACTTTATTTATTCGCTAGAGAGAGAGAGAAAGAGCACACAAGCAGGGGGAGTGGCAGAGGGAGAAGCAGGCTCCCTGCTGAGCAAGGAGCCCAATGTGGGACTCGATCCCAAGATCCCAAGATCCCAAGATCCCCCCTCCAGGGATCAGGACGTGAGCCAAAGGCAGACGCTTAACCAACTGAGCCACCCAGGCATCCCTGGAGGTGCATTTAACAGATGCTTCTTTCCCCTCTCTTGCCTAGTTCACATCCCAGCCAATGGCTGGCCGGTCTGAATTTGTGACAAGCCAAGTAATGGTGGTTAATATAACCCAAACCTCTAGGACTCCCTGTCTTATGATATACCAGCTTACGTTGACTAGTCTGGTTTTCCTACTAAATCCTGGTGTTGAGTACAGAAATCATTTTTTATAGGTCTTTCCAACGAGTGGGTGCTCACTAAAAGTTTGTTGACTAAAAGCAGAAGGTATTTTTGCTAAGACATGAAATAATAACATTTATTAAGTCCATAATCAGTAATATATGCCAGGAACTTTGTAAGTACTTTAGGTGTATTAAAATATTTAATCCTAATAGCTATGTTCTTTTACCCCAATCTCACAGGTACAAAACATGAAGTACAAAGAATTCAAGTAGTTTGCCAGTAAGAGGCATGTAAGAGGCAAGGTGAGAACTTGAACCCAGTTAGTACAGTTTAGAAAAATTAAGATTTCTAACTTATCGTCGCTTAGCAATTCTGTTGGGGAATATTCTTTTAGCCTCTGATTCTTTTCATAAAAATATTGAAAGTGCATTCCCATAGTGTTTTGCTACTGAATTGATGTACTAGATTGAAAACCATTAAAAAAAAAAAAAAGACCTTCGGGTTTTTCTACCAGAATTAAATGGTACTCAATCATTTAGGGATCAGACCAGGAGAAAAAAAAAAAATGCTGCTTGAACAGATTCTCGGCCGAGCATCTGACAAGAGCCGACATCAGGCAGTGGATAACACGGGCCTTGGAGCAAGCAAAGCTCGGAGAGAGAGACAGCCCCGTCTCTGTTTCTGGCCAAGTTAGCCACAAGCAGACCCTTAGACTGGGATCCGTGTGCCTCTGGCATCGTGCCAAACTAAATGGGAAATTTCACTGCAGTTACGTCCAGGCACACAAACCGTAATTTCGTCTGTTTGGGACTCATTCTAGGTTACTGATTCTTCATTTGTCTCTGTTCTTTTATCCTGAGGGGCTGAACTTTTTAGGCGATGTCACAGCCTCATTTGCCTTGCGGCTTCCAGATTTGAATTTGTTCAATGGGGAAGTAGCACTGGTTGGAGATCACAAGGTAGGGAGAGAGGGAGGTGAGGTCTCCCCGCCACACTCTCCCTGAGGGCCAGAGCCCCACAGTGACCCTGTCGTCTGTCAATGGCCACAGCTGCTCTTGAATGGTCCTCTTACGTATAGTGCATGCTCTCACTGTTGTGGAACCCCGATAACCCAGCTCCCCTCCGTGTCCTCTTCTTCCTTCGACAGTTCCTGGTGCCTCGCCAGATTCCTTGAACGCTATCCATGCCTCTTTGTTAATGGTCCTTTTATTAACTTTTCTTCTCTCAAAGCCTTGAGTGTACATCTTCCTGCTAAGGACCGGACTAGTGTATCCCGTATCTGAGAGACTACTCTCATTGTGGATTTCAGCAGAGAGGAGAGCCACCACGTGCCCCTCTTTCTACATGTTTCCCTTCGATTCCTCTCTTTCCCTGTGTGCCACTGCACCAGAAGGAATGGGCTTTCCCCCTTCCCTTTGTGATAGGTGCATCTCTTCCCTCATATCCTGAATTTTTCGTGGTTTGGAAGAAAGCACGGTTTTCAACTTACCACCTTGAATCTTCTGTAGAAGCAGCCGTTTCAAGTTGAAAACTGCGGGGTGAGCAGAAATGAACTGACGCTGGGAACATGAGTGGGATTGGGATTTGGGGCACAAGAGATCCAAGCAGAAGGAAGCGCTTGTTCCAGAATAAAAAAGAAGGTCTTAGTGCCTTCAAAAGCAGGGTCTACATGGCTGCGGCTAAGGCTGATGAGAGTATGGGGAGAGATGAAGCTGTCAGTGTGAGTAGGGCAAAGGGACCATGCTACAAACGCCACACTCTCGGACCCCTGAGCCTTTAGGGACAGAATTTTGGTTTTATAATGTAACACGACCAGTAAGATGGTTGCTATTACATATATTTGATCATTCATATTGTAATTTGGTGCATAATACTAATTAGATGGTCATGCAAAATTGCAAAGAACTCACAGAAAACTAATGTGGCCGGAGGTGACGGGGCGGGGTGGGGGGGGGAGGTTTGGAGGGGCTGGTGTGATGGCAGAGTTGAACAAGGCCGAGTTTGATAAGGTTGGGAAGCTGTTTCTACATCCTGGAGGTGTTTAGTAAGTCATGTGGAGAGGTTAGCTCAAGAATAAAATACTGATGATGGACGTAAAGATTCACATATGGATAAGAGTGAGGGTATTATGTCACTGTTCGACCCCAACATCCATTGATTCAAATACATTCCTAAAACAAGCTTAAATAACAGCTTATAAAGAAAAAGGGGGTGTGAACGTACATAAACCTCTATGGTATTTTTTCAAGTGGTTTATTTAGATAAAATAATACTAACATTAATTTTACCCAGCCCAAAGGATAAGGAGGTTTAAGAGAATGCTAATTCCCATTATGTCATGCCCTTTTTCTAACATTAAAAATACCTTAAATCCCCTATTTAAATCTTCTGTTCCCTCCTTTGACTTTAACCAGAGAACAGTTCTTGATATCCTTAAGAGGAAGGTGATAGAGGAAGGGCGGCTAATATTTTATCATGTCAGTGAATTTCCTATGTATATAATCCTATTACATCCCCCCAGCAACTCGGAGAAGTCAAATAATGCTCAAGGTTATCAAGCTAGAAATGGCAAAACTGTGATGTGAGCCCAGGTATGTTTCATATCAAAGCCCAAGTTTACTCTATCGTGCATGTTGATTTTTATGCTTTCTCTTCAGCAGCAGCGAAGAATGAGAATCGAGTTTCTTGCTGCATCTCTAAAGTCTAGGAACATGTCAGGAAGGGCCTAGAGAAGAGAAGGAGAATATCGTACTCTTGAAAAATGCCGTTCTATTTGCTGAGCCTCTATTACGGGTTGAGCTCCATGTTTGTGGAGCCATCATGAAAAAGATGGAGTCCAATCCCTCAGGCAGGTAAACAACAACATTTTATATTTAATACAGCCATTAGAGGAAAAAATACAATTATGGAATGAGTATCAGCCAAGTCCAGAGAAAGCTTCCAAGAATAATAGTCTAGATTTCTGTGAACAAAAGAAGAAAAGTCTCCACCAAGGAAGTAGATAACATATACAGGTGCTTGAGATGACTAATTTAAGTTTCAGAAAACTTTGGAGACTGAGGATCTAATGCACAGCTTGGACTACAGTAACTATGGCAGGTGACGGCTGTGTTAATTAACTTGATTGTAGTAACCATATAACATCATCACACTATACACTCTAAATATACACGACTTTGTCAATTCTCAGTAAAGCTGGAGGAAAATAAAGCACTTTGGAGAGAGAAGGAATGGAAAGCTCCCATCACCTAGAGTGCAATTTATACATCTATAATTATTCCCATCATTTACACTCTCTGTGTGGGTAAAATCCCATACACCTGGGACTCGCCATGTAGGTGAACACATTGGAGGAACAGAACTAATTTCAGATTTTAGAAGCCCAGCCATTCTCCACAAGGAGATTGTTCACCACCAACACTAAAAAGTTCATTAACAATGAAGAAATGGGCTTAAATAACAATATAAAATGTGAAGTTCAGAAAGAAATATTTTTTCTGGCATTTATTTATTCACACGTCTATTCAACAACTAATTATTAAAAGCTTTATCTGTGTCAGACACTATTCTAGGTTCTGACAAAAGTATTATGAATAAGTTAGACATGGTCCCTCCCCTCAGACAACTAACAAAATAAGAAGATAATGGGCAGGATAATATTTTACCAAAAAAAAAAAATTTACAGACGTTGCTCCTTAATGTTTATAAAAGTTGTATGGGTCCTTATCTGACTTGGGATGGTTATTCTTAAGCTCATTGATAGTAGAAATCACCTCTGTGTTGGGTGACTTGAATTTTTTGCCCCTTCAGATCTACTCTTCACCCTTGGCAACACTCCTCTTTGCCTTGTGAAATTGACCAGTATGGATTCCATTAAAGGGCATGTGTTTTGGCTTCCTCTTGGCTAAGCCAATGGGAGGCCACAGCAGCATTGCAGGGAAAGGGACCCTCATGATGCCTTGACCTTTAATGTAAGGCTGTTGCTCTTTTCAAGGTGAATGTATGTACAGGACTCTTTTTAAGATCCAATATCAGCTTCCTGCTCTTTCCATGATGGCTTAGGGGTAACAACTCAGCCATTATTTACTAGCTCCAGGTTATTGCACATTTCCATGGGTTTCCCCTATTTCCACCTGCATCTTTGTAAATAGTCCCTTTGTAAATGACTCATCCTTAAATTTTCCTAATTTGAGTGTGTTTTCTGTTCCCCTTTGGGACCCTGATTAAAATAGCCCCTCTGTTGTCTCTGAAGTTTCTATCTTTCATTTACCTATTCTGCTAACATTAATTGACACCACACCCTCAACCAGGTGTAGAGAAGGACACACAGATAGAGACAAATAAGGCCTGCCTAAAACAAGCACTCTCACATACTTTTAGTAGGAGCTTAATTAATATGTTTGTCAAAATTTAAAATGTACTTTCCTGTTGCCCCAGATATACCATGCAAAAAATTTACCCTGTTCATTACAGCATTATTTGTAATAACAAGATACAGAAATCACTGGTTAGATACATTATGGTACATCTAAACAATGGAATGATATGCATATGTTAAAAAGAATGTAATGGATCTGTATGTGTTAATATTGAAAAGTCTCCAAGATATATTAAGTGAAAAATCAAAGTACTTGACAGTATGTTATATACTATTTGTTGAAAACAAAATACATAGGAGTAGATCTACACGTAAAATTTTTTTTTGGTTTTGGTTTTCGGGTTGGGTTTTGGGGTAGGTCGTTTTTGTTTTGTTTTGTTTTGTTTTTTTGGTCTTTTTTTGGACATATAGAAAAAGAAATTTTGAAAGGGAGACTTTGGGGAAGCAATGCCAAGGAAGGGAAATTGCTACCTCACATTCTTTTAGCTTTCAGTATCTCTTTTATCTTTTAAAAACTATGTGCTTGAATTAATTTATTAAGCAACATCAAAATAGGAATAGAGATGAAACGTTAGCCTCCTATTTTGTTTGGCTTAATACAGTAGTTCTGACTTCCAAAATAGTAGTAATTCAGAGGAAATAAGGTAAGTCCCTAGAACAAATTTACAAGAAACAACATCAGGACATTAAACAATATGACTTGTAAAACCTAAAATGAGAGCATATTACTCTACTTATTTCTCATGAAAATCTATTGAAACTGACTTCAAAGGCTGAACCACATGTCTTTGACAGCCACTGGGGGCCTGTTAACATAACCTCTGCTTCTTTTCTCTCTTATTATTTTTGCAATACAATTATAACTGGAAGTCCCCAAACCTTGTAATTGTCAACTAACTTTTGGAAAATGTGAACGGTTGACCAAGAATTTAAAGGGAAGGCCCCTCCTACCTTCTCTGAACTTTGTGGTGGTCTTTGGGTGCAAAATGACCTACCTCGAGCAATCTTCAAAGATGAGCCAAAGAAGAAAATAATTGTCTTTTCAGGAAAGGTTTCTTTGTGGACAGCAAAGTTCTCTGAGAAGGAATCTGTATAATATGACCTCCTTTTCCCAGAAAGTATTGGTATTCATCCAGGATTTTTCATTGAAAATTAGCATCCTCATATACACAGATAGGTTTGATATCCGAGCTCAGCTGGCTCAGCCCATTTTTGCACAAAGTATATTAATAATCTTTCTATGCCTCAGACACCCTTATTAATCCAGCACAATTTCTCTTCTTCCTGTGTCTGCTTTTCACATATAATCACAATCAACCATAGATAGGAGATATTCCTGAAAGTACACAAAATAATAGCTCATGCACATACAAAGTTATTTTGAGATCAAATTGCTGTCAAGAAGAATTCAGATCCTAAGCATTGTAATTTCTGATAGAAACTTCTATGCATGCAAGATATTGTGTTAATTATTTTCTATTCTAATTATTTTCTATGTGTTTATTGATGCGACGTCTGTTGGCTGTGGTTACTCCTGTGTGCTAAAGAGAGGCTCAATACGCCAGGTGGAGGAATGACTCGTCGATGGTCATGCCCAATGGATAGGGCACACTGTGCTATTAGTCTTACTTCTGCGAACTGAGAGTACTGGTCTGCTCTTTTTGAACAATGCGATTAGTTCTCATCTATTGAACTTCAGCCAGGCACTGGTCTTAGTACTTTACATATGTTATTGCATTTAAACTGCATGACAACCTTTGAAATAAGGAGGTTGATTCAATTTTACAGATGAAAAATTGAGGTTTAAGAATATTATCTGGAGTCACGCAGCTAATAAGTATTGTGACTTCAGTGTTTACATATTTTCTTCTCAACTCCAAGAGTAGGACTAGCATCACAGAGCTTTGAATGTCCAAAGTGGCCATTTAGTTTTATCTCCTAAGAAAAAGAATTACTAAAAAGCCCCAATAACTTCCCTATGGCCAAAATAAAGCAGCAGTTCAAGGCCCAGTGTAAAAGACCAAAGTTAGAAACAGCTAATATTTTCATCTATTACTTTGCTGTCCCTATCTGCAGCTTGAAACCTTTTTGTGGGTTTTCCTGGAAATATTTATACTCTCCAAATCTCTACTGAGAAGGGCTTTTATTCTACTGTATTTGGGCAGTATAACTACAAGGTAAAAGAGAGATGACAAAATTCAAGAGAACTGAACTTCACAAAAAGTCCCTTTCTGAATTGTTTTAAAACACAGACAATGACCGAGATCTTTGTTTATGGGAGAACAAGATTTTTCTCCTCTGGAGAAACTGTTCTCACTCTTCTTCCTATAAAGGAAAGGGCAACAATCCAAACAATTCCTTAGGCTGAGTACAAAACCATAGCCAGGAGAAATGCAGAGGGGCTTTCATAAATGTCGGAATTAAACCAGTGATCACATTTCTTGGAAAATGTTCTGCCTTCCTTTCAATGACATGCCTGTCCCCTCGGCATATGGTATGGACCAGTCACCATATCCCTTGGAACTCAGAGTCACTATCAGAGTGAACACTCCATCATGCACATCAAAATCATAGAATGCCAACACTTGAAGGGGCTACAGAGGTCTTGATTCCAACGTTTTCAAATCTCCCTGCCCTAGCAACTCAACCTTCGACTTATATTTTACAGATGAAGAAGGACAATGTGACTGTTGTCTTGTCCATAAATGGTGATATTAGGACTATAAACCTGGTTTCTGAATCCCCAGTCCTTTTCTCATATCACAACATCAGAGGACTTCACTTTGAATCCTGGCTAACTTTTTAAAGGTGGGTGATCAAACTCTTAAGCCTCAAATTTCCCCATTTCTAAAATGGGAAGAATACTGGTACTTGCCTCATGGGTTTTATTATGAGTCTTAAATGAAATGATGCCTGTGAAAAACTTAACATAGTGCTTGATACATAGTAACTGTCAATTTAACACCAGTTATTATTATTATCGTTATTGATGCAATGCTTTCTAAATCAGGGTCTTATTCTCCAAGATGTGACATACATGGGCTTTAAAAATTGCATTTACTCTCTATAAATGTTCAATTTTCATTGCAAGTGAATTAAGGTCAAATATAACATAATAGAAATCTACATTTGATTCTTTCTCTTATTTGCCCTTCTTATGAATTAATGTGTAAAGTGATCAGGAGAAAGAATTCTGGATAGCCAGAAGTATTTGCCGTAGGTCACAGGGGTGTGGGAAGGCACTCTGGCAATGGTCTAGCCCATCCCTCGATTTACCATCTGTTTCAGTTGTGTGCCCCATGTCAATCATCAACATCTCTATTTGCTAATTTATTTACTTATATGAGGAATATGATGATTTTCTTTGAATCCTACTTTCTCTCCTTTTTCCCAACACTTCTAGCTAATCAGTGACTTGGTCCTATAAGTTTTATCACTGTACTCTGTGTCTGATCTCTCCCTTATCTTCATTCCCACAGTGATAAATGCTAACCCTCATCACCTGTCATTTTAATTATACAAGAATCTCCGTAGGCCTCCCTACCCCCACCCCATTTTCTACACTGCAACTGGAGGAATCTTTCTAAAACAAAAAATAAGATTGTGTTACTATCTTGTCAAAAATAACTCAGAGGGGGCGCCTGGGTGGCTCAGTTGTTAAGCGTCTGCCTTTGGCTCAGGGCGCTATCCCAGAGTCCTGGGATTGAGCCCCACATCGGGCTCCCTGCTCCGCTGGGAGCCTGCTTCTTCCTCTCCCACTCCCCCTGCTTGTGTTCCCTCTCTCTCTGGCTGTCTCTCTCTCTGTCAAATAAATAAATAAAATCTTTAAAAAAAAATCACTCAGAGGCCCTAACTATCCACAGAATAAAGTCTAAGCTGCTCGGCAAGATATTCAAGACAAAAGCCTTCTCCAGCCTCAACTCCCACCAATACTTACCCCAGGTTGTGTGTCCTGGACATACTGAGATACTTGCAGTTTCCCAAACATGCCACATTTCTGGCCTTTGTTCTTTCTAACTAAAGTGCTCTTCTCATTTAATGACTGACTTCTATTTGTCCTTCACAATTCAGCTCAGGTTCTGCCTCTCTGAGGACAGCCTCCTCCAACAGCACCCTGTCCTCACTCCCCTTGTCTCCTTGTCTTGAATTTTACATACCTCCATTATCACACTGTATGGGAAATTTTTACTTTTCTCTTGTCTCCATTAATTGGAACTTTCTTGGCCAGAGGGTTAAAGTTTTCTCCTTAGGAAGCCTCATGTCTATCCAGATACCTGGCAAAGCCTAGATACTTAGAAGATTTATTTTAATGAATAAGAACCTGCCACACTCTTAGGACTGATAATAATTTGCTGCCACACGATATTTCATATGGCCTACAATTTTCAGAGGTGGAACTTTGAAGGAAGTTCCATGTGTCCCTGGTTGTGAAGTGGGTTCTCACAACCGTAAAACAGGGTGTGCACAACCACAACTCCAGAGACCTTTAATCTGGCCTGGCACCACCCTACATCTTTCTTTTCAAAGAATATGTTGGACCTTTAGATATGGTTTCTATGTGAGATGATTAGAGCCCAACATGATGTGATGCTCTCTCAACTTCCATTTCTCCATCCCAGAGTCATCAGTGGAATTTTGAAATCTTAAAAAAAAAAAAAATCTTCATGTAAAATACAGGATGAATAATTATAAATACTTTTCCACATAACTCAGACTTGTAGGTGAGGGGTAGGGTAGTAGTTGTCTTTACCATGAAATATGGTTAGTTCCACAAGCAAACATTCACATGTTCATAGCGTTATGGAAATTTATTGGTGGATAGGACCACATGTTCCCAAAATCTTCAAAATGACAACATAGTAATAAATAATGTTTCTGTGCCAAGCATTAGTCTAAGCTCATTACATGGACTGACTCATTTAATGCACCTGACAACATCAGTGAGGTGACTCCCCAAATTACCTCTACCTTAGTGGTGGGAATTGGGGGACATAGGTGCTAAGTACTCTGTTTATGTTCATATGATTAGTCAGAGTTGAACCAGGGTTCAAACTCCAGAGCAAACCACTGTAAAGTCCTGACACACTTTTATATTTTAAGCTGTATTTTCTTTTCTAGAAACATTTAAGTTGCATTATAAATATTAAATTATTAGTGATATGCTAAAAATTCAAAACTGCCTAAGCTTTAAAAATACATGATGTCCAATGACTACATATCTGATACTCTTCAAAGTCTTGTTCTGCAATTACAGTATTTCCATAGTATCTGACTACGTGTCTTCAAGCCCTTTGCACAGTCATATTCGTTGTTTGCTCTGGGGACAAGGAGGTAAATATGTGGCTCTAAGCCAGCAATCACCTGAACGGGGCCCAAGACACACACGCGGGGACAGGTTAAAGGAGGATGGACGGGGATATATTCCTACTCTGTCCCGATTTCTGCAAACTACTCCTATAGAGAAGAGGAAGTTTAGAATTCCTTCAGACAACGCAGTAGTAGGCCTTTTGAAGCAACTCTGCTGCCGGCTCTGAACTTGTATAGGTTTGTACAGAGCTGAAGGTCCCATAAAGATTTCCCATTCATCATCGAGGATGTGGAAAATCCTTAGCTAGAGGAGTGGGAACAAAATTAGCCTCAAATTCATTCTTTATTTTTGTTTGCAATTCACGTAAGTAGAACTATTTGTTTTCTTCAACCAGATTAAAAGTTCCTTGGAATTAGGGAACTTGCCTTCTCTTACTTTTCTCTTGCCTTCAGCACATGGCACGATGTGAAGCACACAGACTGCACGTGGTGAGTGGGACTTAGGTGAGATATCTCCCTTCGTGTGACAAAATTTCTCCATCTGAAAGATAGAGTCATAGAGAAGATGGTTTCTAAATGCTCCTTTACGTGGAAGTATTATTTTTTCTTGTGTAATCACAGAGTCCTTATTGTCTTTACACTTATGGTACCTACTCTTTATTATCCTAATACCGTAATACTCATTCCTTGGAAGACAAAGAAATTGTAAATGGCAATCAGATTCTGAGGCTGAAGACTTGATTGTCCAGATGGCTGGTGGCCTCCCAGAAGATCTTTCTGGCTTTAATTTTCGCTTTTTCAATCTAATCTCCATATGGAAGTCAGACTGGTCTTCATAAAACAGAAATATGATTATTTTTCCCCTTGTTTAATTCCACAGCCTACCCTTGCATAAAGTCTAAAAGCTTAATAAGGACTACAAAGGCCCTTAGGAACTCTGCGCTCTGCACTCTTCCCTCCCCCGGCTACCTCCGGACGAGTTAGGCGGTCTGTTACATGGTACCATGGGATTCTGTACATGTGAGACGTCTTGTACATTGACTATTCCTTGCTGCTCTAACAGCCACCCCCCCAGCTAGACTGCAAGCTTCATGAGGGCAGGAAGCACATTGGCCTTTGTTCATCTTCTTATGACTTGCACCTAGTACGGTTAACATGTAGCAGGTGCTCAACAAATAATTGCTGGATGAATGACTGTACAAACACCACACTGCCATGAACTGGCCCGGATGACTCTGATTCCCGTCAGCAGGAGAAAATACTATTTGTCTATCTGAGATGACACAACCACACAGGAGTTAACCTTTGAAACAGCTTTCACTCTTTCAAAAGGGAGATTAGGAAGCATTCTCATTTTAAGGTAGAGCTCATAACTCCTTAAGTTTCTGTGTCATACACTTGACATTTTACTTTTTTTCCCCAAAAAAGTCTGTCCTTTACACTACTGTGCAATTTCAATATGATACATGAAACATATCAAACCTTTCTTTAGCCATGTATCCTGCAACGATTCATTTAATATGCCAGACATTCTCCTAGATGTCAAAGAAACCAAGATGTAGAAGATAAGGCTTCTTCTGCAAGGAGCTTGTACTGAATAAAGGAGACAGGCAGCTAAACACAATAATACTTATGTCTACTATAGGACTTTGTGCATTTGGTATACACGTCCTCACTTAACCCTTACATGGACCTCCCAGGGTAAATTGAGAACATCAAGGGTGCAATTGGTCCAAGGCCACTCCAATAAGAGCTGAGTTAGGATTTAAGTCTAGGACCGTTCAATTCCAGAGCTCAGCATATCACATTATAATATAGGTTAGGTGCTCTAAATCCAGACCTGAACAGAGGAGGCAGGGTAACAGAGAGGAGATAGGAATTTTCCCACAGGCAGAGAAAGGAAGGTCTGTGTGCATTTGTGCACTCACATATACAAGTTGAAGAAGGCTTCATAGAAGGAAAGATATGATAGCTGTGGAAAGAAAAACTCACAAAAAAATTGGTTAAGGTTGCAGAGCAATGCCAGAGCCTCGTAAGGTATAAGTTAAAAATAATTAGCTGTTGCTGGAGAATTCGCTACATACAAGGGAGTGGCAAGAAATGGAACGGTTGTCTCTCTGCTAAGAAACTTGTACTTTGTCTTACTGGCAATCGTATTTTAAGTAGGAAAAGGATGGTTGGATTTGAATTTGTGTTAAAGATCATTAGCTATTTACAAAGGATTATTTGAAGAGAGAAAGACTGGAAGCAAAGACATGGTCCACACAACAGCTAATAAGGATTTGAAGTAGGGAAGTATTGTTGGAGCTGGAGAAGAGGTCACTAATGAGAAAAATGTTTAAAAGAAAGAATCAATAGGGGGCGCTTGGGTGGCTCAGTTGGTTAAGCATCTACCTTCCGCTCGGGTCATGATTCTGGAGTCCTGGGATGGAGCCTGCTTCTCCCTCTCCCTTTCCTCCTCCCCTCGCCCCTTGTGCTTTCTGTCTCTCTCTCTCTCTCAAATAAATAAATAAAATCTTTAAAAAAAAAAAGATGAATCAATAGAATTGATGAACTGAATGTGGGCAGGCGTCTAGGATGAGTCCAGGTTATAGTGTGGCAGTCTGCTGAGTTCAGCCCTCTACTACATGCTGCCGTGAGTAGCTATGGAATAAAATAACAACTGGTTTTGCCGGCACGAGGAAGCGTCAGATACAATTTTAAGCAATCACAACAAACCCGCGTGCTATGTACTATCATTACTCCTATTCTGTTTTGGGTTTTTAAAAGATTTTTATTTATTTATTTGAAAAAGAGGGAGAGAGACACACAGAGAGGGAGAAGGGGCAGAGGGAGAGGGACAAGCAGACACCCCACTGAGCAAAAAGCCACATGCAGGGTTCGATCCTAGGACCCCAGGATCATGACCTGAGCTGAAGCCTGAGCTACCCAGGTGCCTCTCATTATTCCTATTTTGTAGCTGTGGAAGTGAAGCACAGAAAGATGACTTCTAAGGATATAGAACAATGGTAATGGTTCTCTTTAGGACCAGGGCAAATTCCCCTAATGGTCAGGCAGTGCTGCCTGGCAGCCCTCAGCTCTCAGCCCCATTAGGAGAGCCACATTGCCCAAAGTCATAAAACCCCTTCCAGGGGGCAACCTACAACCGATGACTGGCAAATACGGGGTTACAAAGGCAAAGCCTCTTCTCCCCAGCTTCAGATAACTCTGGAAGCTTATTCCAGCTTTAGATCCCCATGCGATTACCTTGGATGAGAGAGTACACAGAGCTCTACCTCTCTTTTTGCCCAATCTTGCTTCCTGTCCACAGTGCTGGTCTCAAGAGCACGCCTTAATAAACATCCTACGAACTAATCATTTCAGAATCTGCTCTCTGAGGACTCCCTGCTGAGCAGCCACCAAGTGGCAGAGCTAGCACTTGAACTCCAATAGATCGCTTGCAACAGCCACAGTATTAAACACGTTCCTATATAGCTTCACAAAATCAAAGACCCTAGGGGCAACGCCCAGTACTGCAAAAATGATTCATAAATGGACAAATGATGGCTTCTTTTTATATTAGTTCATGATGCAGAACGGTCACTCAATAAAATTTTACTTGAAATGAAAAGGAGAGAACTGAGAAGATATTGAACCAGGCACTGTCAAAATCGAATAAGGAGAACATTTAAAGAAGGAACTAGTCAAACGCATCAAATACTGAGGGAAGATTAAACGGGAGAAGGGCGAAAAATTGTCCAATGGCTTTGGCAATGGAAGTTTGAGCGACCTGACTTCTGTTGGCATGACATAATGCAGGCACCCCCATATTGCTACATTCCAGAGAGAACAGAGGGGAAATGTGAAGATGATTGTAAACCATGCTATCAAGGAGCCCAGCTTTCAAGGAAGCCAGAACAGAGTCTCGATGTTTCCAACATTGCCCTCTGTCAAGGGTGAGTGGGGTCCATGACTGCTGCACGCGCACAGGGAATCCAGAGGAGTAAGGTTTGCAACAAATCTGGACCAAACATCCAAGACTCTGGGAACACCCATTCACATCACGTCCTCTCCTTTCTCAAGAACTGGAGGTTCCTAAAAGTGAATTCTCAAATCCCACACTGTGATGTGGTCAAGCCGCGTGCTTAGTCACTTCATGCCCGGTGTCCACACTGTCGATTTTTTGGAAGCCAGAGTTTTCCTTATGGGCTTGCCCTGCCATTACACGATGAAGAATGCCGGGCGCTGTTTCAGGTAAGAAGTTCCTGACCTAAGGCCACAGGGGTGGGTGGCCCGGGGGAATTAACCACAGAAAGTGTTTCCCACGAACCCACAGAGCACAGAATCCGTGTCTGAAATGCCTGTGTTTCTCTGCTTGTCTCTTCTCAGCAGGGTGCAGTACCAAGCATTATGTAATAGAGGCAAGAGCAGCGAAAACTTTAAAAAATAATCTCTGTGGTAAATTTGAAAGTGAATGTTGAAGACTGGAACAGTTCAGATTTTCCACTCAGTGGACTGAATTGCCAGATACTTCAGTATCACTTTCAGTCCGTTTAGCTTTGGAAAGCAGAGATCAAATGCATGACCTTGCAGTCAATTTCCACATTCTGGAAGGAATAGACTCCGTAGATTTGAGCTGGAGACCAAGCTCTGAAAAATGGCACAATGCAGATGCAATAACGTGTTATTGCAATTGTATAAATATCTCACAGAAAACGGGGTCTTTCTGTTGTTATAATAATCCATGTAAATTCCCAGTTCGCTGTAGCTGGGTTGAGACATTACATGTCAATGGTCTTGCCCAAACCTCTTGTGGTTTTTAAAAAAGAGTGGTGTGAGAACTCTTAATTCATAAATTATAACTCCTCCTTCAGTTTCCCTTTTGAACTATTGTACCAGGTATAACTTTTATTCCACAAAACTTGGAAGCAAGGAACTTCATGTTACTTTATTTCAGGAAATTGGATGGTCTGTTCTGAGCCTTCACGTTTCTGGCAAAAGTGAACAAATGTATCCAGGCTTCAATATGACACCTTCTCCTCAGTGTCATATAAGAAGCGTTGAGGCCTCATGCTATCTAGAACATTCAGTGAAGGACCCTCTGCCCGCTATTTCTGAGGCAGGTGGCCACACATCATCACAGATGTGTGTGTGTTCAGTGTGTGTGCACATGTGTATGCTTGTGCGTCTGTCTGTACTTGCATGGGGTGGGGGGGAAGGGTTTTTACCCTGAGGACTGGGCCTTGGCCATCAGTGTCCAACATCCCAAGATGCTCCATGCAGCCGTCCCCATTTGAGGTCACACACAATCTAGGCCATACAAGGGGTCCCATTATGAGAAAACTTAATCTGGCCCAATCTCTGGGGAAGCTCTAAAAATAATAAAAATATCTTTCCTAGTTCATTTTACTTCCAACATTCCCAATCCTTGAAATTTTTCGTTATAAAAGGTGAGACCAAACAGTCCCAAGGAATATCCTAGGAATGGGTGACAGATAACTTCTGGGTACCCATCAACTTTGTCTTTTGTCAACAGCTAATACAGCCACCCCCTTCCCAAGCAGAGGCATGGAAACACAAAGTTTAAAACACTTCCTCAGAATGAAGTGTGGAAGAATGGTGAATATGAAGCGAGTTTCATATCGAAACTGCACTGTAGCCTCTCCACCTTCCAGCCCTTATCATGTTGGCGTGTGAACATGTTTCTGACAAATGAGACTGTCCAGAAGGAAGAGGCATTCATGTGAGGTTTTGACCTGCTGTGCCTCGTTCTGGACGAAAGCAGCTGGCTGGAATGCAGGACTGTCAGTCTTAAGACAAAAGCAGCAACAAAATCCTATTTCTGCCTATTCAAAAACTATTCTTCTGATTTCAAATGATGGTGCATAATTACAGCTTTCCTCGAATGTATTGACATCCAGTACATTGACTGAAGATACATATGGAATGGGCTGGGCTTTTGTGGTAGGATATAGTGCTTGAGGTATAAGTTCTAGCAGGAATATCATTGTTCTGTTTCACTAAATGTTACCCACTCTTTCGACATAATAAAAATTTGAAACCAGAATGTTTCCCAATTTTCATAGAAAGCACAAAGGGAGAACTAAGCTGAATAATTAATATGTTTAGAAATTGGAGGTTTAATGGGGCGCCTGGGTGGCTCAGTTAGTTAAGCGATTTCAGCTCAGGTCATGATCTCAGGGTCATGAGATTGAGCTCCGTGATGGGCTCGTGCTCAGCCAGCACAGTCTTCTTATCCCTCTTGCGCTCCCTCTGCCTCTAACCCCCCTTGCTTGGCCTGTTGGCTCCTGCACTTTCTCTCTCTTTCTAAACCAAATAAATAAATTAAATATTTTTTAAAAATAAAGAAAGAAACTGGAGGCTTGAAACAAGGCTTTGGAACTTTTATAATCTCAGTTTTACTTCTGTTCCTTAAATTCAATTGCATCATTTGTCTTTCTATAACTTGCCCTCTGTTTTTGTTGGGCCCCCCGCCCCAATGACAAAGTACTATCCTCCAGGCTCTGTGTTTCTCTCCAAAGTTTCCCTTGAAAAATACCTTTTTCAAAATATATGGTCAGGAATACCATCCATTTACTCCTTCCACAGATTGGGCACATATATGAAACATGTAGACTTATATCCTTGTGTTCTTGGAAATTGTATTAGGGGAAATGGATGGAAGATGGCGATCAATAATAAACATAATAAATAAATTATATGGTATATCACATGGTGACAAGTGTTATAGAAAAAATACAGCAGGGTCAGCAATATCGGGAGCTGGGAGTGGGTGGGCGGATTGTAGTTCAGGGTGGACTTGAGATGGTGCTACTTAGGCAAAGAATTGAAGCAGGTGCAAGTACAGCCAGGTGGGTGTTTGGGAAAGAGCATGGATTACTGCAGCCGCCTCTGGCAGAGCAAGTGGCCAGTGCAAAGGCCCTCAGGCAGGAGATGCCTGTGGACAAGGAGGAAGATGCAGGCATTCGGAGTGAGCAACAGAAGACTCACAAGGGCTGATGTCAGAGAGATAGAGTGGGTAAGGAGGGCCTTGTGGACATTTTCAGGATTTTGGCATTCACTGCGAGTGAGATGTAAGCCCTGGAAGGGTTTTTAACAGAAGAATGACACGCCCTTTTTTCTTTTAAAAAGATTACAAGGAGACAAACACAGTTGGGGGAGACTAGTAGGGAGGCTACTGCACCGAACCAGGCAAGGCACTTTCTAGATCTATTTGGAAGGAAAAGCCAACAGGATTTCCTGAGCGATTGGACATGGGTGTGAGGGAGGAACCGGCTGGCCTTCCCCAGTGTGTGATGCCGCATGAATGACGAACACTTCTATCTTTCGCAGTTTGTGCAGTTTCTTCTGCTTAATATTGCAATCCTTTTTATGTAATGCTAACGTTCTGCCAATATTTTTGTATCTTTGCTGTTTCATCCATCACAGACTTAGCAGGGAAAGAAAGGTTTAAGGAATACGACTGCTTGACAATGGGAGCAGCCTGCCTCTCTAAAAGGGGGTGCCCATAGTCTGTTTCTCATTTACTCCCCTTAAAAAAACTGGCAGTGTTTAAACTGTCACAGAGCAAAAAGAACCCATACGTGTTTCACAATTTATGTAACTGATTTAATTTGCTCTCACAATTCCATCAGAGGGGTCCCTGGGTGGCTCAGTCCGTTAAGTGTCCCACTCTTGATTTCAGCTCAGGTCATGATCTCAGGGTCCTGGAATCGAGCCTCGCATTGGGCTCCCACTCCAAAGGGAGTCTGCTTGTTTCCCTCTCCCTCTGTGCCTCCCCCTGCTTGCCTGCTCTCTCACTCTCTAAAATAAATAGATGCTTTAAAAAAATTCCATCAGAGTTCTGACAGTTACAGCTTTTATTTTTTCCTCTGAAACATCAAGACCTTATATTTGGAGGTTGCCAGGAGAGAGGTATGAGGAATCTTGGCCTCTGAACAAACTGAATGCCAGGGGAGGAACACCAGCCATGAAATGGTCTTGCCAATTTCTGTGCCAGAGCCAGCTTTATGGGTAACGATGGTCTTGCCTACCACGTGTGTCGATTGCTTCTCAGTTGACTGAGCTGTTTCACACACATTAACCCATGTAATCCTCAAAAGAAATCTGGGAGATAGGTGTTGTCAGCTGCATCATACAGGGGAGCCTTTTGTCTCAAGAAGGTGAGTTGATTTCCCCAGGTCATATCACTGGGAAATGACTGAGCTAGGCTCAACGCTGGGTTCAGAATTTAATTCTAGTCATATTTCTACTCTGGGACCTTGGGATGTTCCTCCTTGCTGCAGCTGATGGCTCTGTGAAGAGAAGGTGGACCATAAGTGAACGTTGTTGTATTTCACAGTCTTGCTGAGAATTGGTCTTTCCAGGAACAAAAGGTGATGATGTTCAGTAAGTTTCTAGGGTTCCTGAGGCTTTGACCTGAGATGCAGATGCAGTCAGCCTCTACCAACTCCAGCGAGAATAATTCTTGCCAGCTCCTATGCTTCGAATGTAGAAGACGTTTATTCCCTGCCCCTAAACTGCGTGCGAGAGTCCCTGTCCCAGATATAATTGCTGCTGTGGTACTTCCACGGGGAGTAAAGACCTATGATGAATGAGAGGACCTGTTTATGAAGTCTGCAGTGCCACAAAGCCCTTTAAGAAATGTTAAATCCTGTTAGTATAAATCTAGAAATAATTTGATACATGTCTCCATTATGGGCTGGAAGAATGAAAAGTCACCATCTGCCTTTCCACAAAATAATATTAATGGGGCTAACACCATGGCTTTAAATTGAGGCGGCTTCTTAAATTAGGGAAATAGGAAGCACAAAACTCACTCCATCAGAAGTTTATTGATTTTTCAATTAACATTGAAGGTTTGCTCCCCAAATTTTGCTTACTGGCTCAGAAATGAAGTGTGCCAGTGGATAATAATTGACATGAATTGCTCTATCCCATACATCATCTTCAATGTCAAAATGACTGATAGTGAGAAGTCCTAATTGTTTCAACACTCTTCAGCTAAAGGAACATCATTAGAAAAGATAGAGACCACACGGCATGAAATTCTTGTGCACTTTTAATGATGTTAGCTTAAAACAAACTATGAAAAATCTATTTCTAGGTGAATTTAATTCAAACACAATAAAGAGGATTATTTACTGAAGAAGGACTGGGCACTTTTTAAAAAATGAAATTTAATTGAGTACAATTTTAGAAACTGGTTCGAGATTGCCATACTCTTAGCCTTCTGACATTTTAGGGTGCTTATAATGAAAAAAGTGTAAAGAAAATTCACCATTACACTGGTATTTGTGCCTGTTGGTAACACTGATAAGCATAGAAATGATTGCTGACTTAGCTCCTTCTTGTATTTCTGTTACTGATTACATGTCTTCAGGGTATTAAGTTCATCCAGTAAGGAGACCATTAAGAAGATACACCATGGGTGCCTGGGTGGCTCAGTCGGCTAAGCATCTGCCTCCGGTCCAGGTCATGATCCCAGAGTCCTGGGATCGAGTCCCACTTCAGGCTCCTGAGCAGGGAGCCTGCTTCACTGCCCCTGCCTTGGCTCGTGTGCATTCTCTCTCTCACTCACTCTCTTTCTCTCTCAAATAAGTAAATAAAATCTTTAAAGAAGAAGAAGAAGAAGAAGAAATACCACGAAGCATGACTCTCAATCACTGCCTTAGGATTCAACACCTTGTACTTAGCAACTTGTACTAGCCGTGTGCCTCTCTTAGGTAAACAGAGTTACAGAACAAACCTGGAAACACTTGCTCTAGTTTATGGAAAAAGTTTAACACTTCCACAATGCTTATTTGAACAGGGAATATTTTATTGATATATTCCAACAGCGGAGCTCTCAATAAATATTTATTGAATGCTGGTTAAATGAGTAGATGTTCTATTGTTCTCACCAGCACCTCAATCATTTCAGCAAATGTGAGTGTTTATCCAGTGTCCAGCAGTGTGCTTGGTTGCTAGGAAAAGTAGACTGAGGCAGAAGAACCAGAGACCCAGTTCACTGCCTTAAATAGCTGGTGACCTGGTAGGGAAGGACAAAAAGAGACGAAAAGAAACGCAGGCTATGAGTAAGCACTGTGTGGTCACAGAAGAGAAAGCTACTGCCTGCCTGGAGGGCCCGGACAGGATCTCCGAGAGGATGGGATGCTTGGTCTGGATCTCCTGGGGAACACATACTGAAGAATGAATGAAACCTCAAGAATGATGAATCTGTTTACCTTTTTCTTTAAAAGTCAATCCTCGTCATTCTTTAAGAAGCCAGATCACATCATCCTGAAATTTCAACTAGGCTGTTTCCCTCGATTCATTGTTTATTGGGATAGGCCTTCGAATGAACGTGTATTCATTGCCCAGCACTGTCTGTGCGCCACGTTGGGCCTCCATCCACGTAGGAGGTGGCACAACCCCTGCTCTAGAGGATTCCTGCTCTGGTGTGTCGTGAGCCCAGAGCGCAGGCCCCTTCCCCTGGTGGGGGCTGGGAAGGCCTCCTCTCCCACAGGAAAGCACAAGGAAGCTGAGATCTGATAAGCAGAGCAGAGACAAACAGGGAAAATGGGAGGGGTCCTCGGGAGGGAAGGACATTCCAGGAAGAGGGAAGGCCAGTGTGTGAAACACCCACTCCCATAGGATCCAAAGACCAATTTCTTGGGAGCCTTTAAAATGAATGGCTTCAAGAGCCAGTGGAAAACAGGTTTTCCTGTCACTCCTCCTCCACTCCGCCTTCTCCTCAGCCCCTGCCCTGGAGCCTGCATTGACAGGCAGCAGGGGACACGGGCTTCAGTTTTCCGGTATTCTCCTCCCACTGACCCTGGAGCTGCAAGCCACAGGTTTCTTGGAACTGCAAATATTGTTTGAACTCCAGCTAAAACTGGAGATGTGTTTTGAGTCACATTATGCAAGCATATTTATACCATCTGTTTATGACACTTACAGGTGGACACTATGATTCATTACACATACAGCTCACTAAAGATAGAAGCTTGGAAAATCCTGGGCTCTGCGGAGTTGCTGGGTATGGGCCAGTGTGCAGAAGGGGAAGGTAGTAGGAATCTTTGCTTAGAGTTTTAGGGCTTTTCACATCAAATCCTTACCTTAGTGAAAATGGGTTTGAAAGCATTTCATAACATGGTTTTGTTCAAAAGGATGGAGAAAGGAAGTGACAAGATACGTATCACCGTGACCAGTTAGGGATATTTCCCTTTTCTGTGGAGTGTGTGTGCCTGTGTGCACAGGTATGCACCTGTGTTAGGGAGTCAGAAAGTATTTGCTAAGTCAGAAAGAAGTCATCTCCATGTCAGAAGGATGGATCCAGTTCTAGAACAATTCCTTTGGGGCGCCTGGGTGCCTCAGTCATTAAGCGTCTGCCTTTGGCTCAGGTCATGATCCCAGGGTTCTGGGATGGAGCCCCGGATCCGGCTCCCTGCTCAGTGGGGAGCCTGCTTTGCCCTCACCCATTCCCCCTGCTGGTGTTCCCTCTCTCTCTGCCTCTCTCTCTGTCAAATAAATAAATAAAATCTTAAAAAAATAATAAAATAAAATAAAACAATTCCTTCTTTCTCCTAAGTAATGTTTCAGTGTGATTTGGACTTCACAGTTTGTGCTCCTTATCTTCATATACAGATCATTCCTTAGTTGTGTGGTTTTTTTTTTAATCTTTTAGGACCCTTTGGTGGCAATATACATGGACCTAAGATCAAGCTATAAGATTTATCCATCCTTTTGTTTTCAGAAGTCACTCCCCTATCCATAAATTAGGAATGTTGCCACCACAGGCTAAGGCTGGTATCACTGCATTCTCTATGTTTTAGTCAAATGTGCAAACTTTTAACAGCATCATAAATAACGTTGGTTTTTAATGTGATTTCAATAAGCAAGTATCTCAAAGTCAAGCTGTCCGATAGGGACCCTTCCCCTTGGGGTAGTAGAAACATTCAAAGGAGTCAAGGAAGAAGGAACTTACTGCTGTATTCAATTAGTTGAGAAACCATCAAAGTAAATAAGGCAAGACCTTTAAGAACACACGTAAAGGGAGGCAGTGAAGTAGAGGAGATTAGAAGAAAAAGGAGAGTCTGTTTTAGCTACCAAGTGACCCCAGGGGTGAAGAATAATTTCTTCTTCAGGACAATTTTAGTAAAGGTCTCCTAGCAAGATGGCTCAGTGGAAACGATTCCTTTTCATGTCTGTAGGGAACCAATGAAGTTTACAGGAAACACAGGCAGTGTAATTTCAAACAAAGTGCAGTAGGTCAGCTGGAGAGAGCAACTTTAGAAATCTTTTGTCCCCTCCTAGAATACTAATGGTTTTGAAAAGTCCCAGTGGAAAGCTATTTGCATCTTAGGGATAAGACCCAGTGCAGAGAAAAAGCTCATTAGCTCTGTGTCAACTCAAGATGGCTTTCACAGAATTCTCAGCCTTCTTAAACTGACAGCTGAAAATGCTCATCTCACAAAATTACTTTTAGCTGTAAAATGTTCAACAACTACTTATTGAGTCCTGCTGTATGCCAGGATTCGTGTCAGGCTGAAGAAATATCCAGATAGATGAGGTCTCTGACTTAAGAGTGAGAGTGAGAAAAATGTCATTAGATATTTATGTAGTTATTAATATAAAACCATAGAAGTATGAATATAGTGCTGTAGGGTCCCTAAGGGGATAACTCTAGCCAGAGGAAGCAATATATAAGACATCAATTTCCAGAACATAAATCTCAATAAGAGGTTCAGTGAATATGCTGGAGGTGCTCCCTCAATCATAGCACACGTACCAGTGAAAGACAAGACTCATTGCACTCACTCCCACAGAGCTGAGTTTGAGCCTCAGAATCCTTCTTAACACAACTGATCACCACCAATAACTAAGAGCTGGTACGGAACCTACCAGCTGATCCCTCTACAAATGTAAGGAACTGTTATTAGAGAGCTTTAAGAACAATTGCCCACTACAGTGCCCATTGTCAAAGGGTATAAGTTGGACAAATTGTTTAAAGGGCTTAGGACCAGGAATCAGATGATCCAAATTCTAGCTAGTTTGTGACTGTGACTAAACCTTTTATATGCCAACTTCTTTTCTTATCAGAAATGGGAAAATATTGCCTCCCCCGAGAAGAGTCTGGAAGTGTTAAATATAGAAGTGTTATATATGCGGGTACTTTGAAAACTGAACCAACACAAAATGTGGGTTATTGTAATGTTTGTTACACTCTTGGTATTATGGTTTTAACTAATCTTTCTATAGTATGCTGGGAATTCTCCCTTGCATGCCCCCCAGCCCCCACCTTGCAAAATCCAGGATAAATGTGTTCCAATGAAAATCAAAGTTATCCTTAAAAGGGAAAAGAAGTTTAAAAATGTGAAAGAAGGAAGAGACGGAGAGTTCCAGTGTAATAGCGTAGTGGGTCGGAGCAAGGCCTCGGGGGCCAGATTATGAGGGTTTAAATCTTCCATCTGTCACTAGTTCTGTGACCTTGGGCAAATTACTTAATCTCTCTGGCCTCAGTTTCCTTGTCTGTAAAATGAGGTTAATAGCAGAATCTGTTTCACAATAGTGTTGTGAAACTCCCCCGACCCCCATCAGACCCTGGATTTGCTCAGTTCAGGACGAGCACCCTGATATGCTAAACCCAAGAACAGTCTGTGCTTCTTACCTAGGAATTTTCCCAACTCTAGGGAAAAGATCCAGACTGTGTACAAAGTCTGTGATCGTAAAGATGTCTTAATACTGTGTAAAAAAGATGTCAAGCTTCCTTCTTTCTTTCTCTCCTTCCTCCCTTCCTTCCTTCCACCCTTCCCTGCTGCTTCCCTCCCTCCTTCCTTCCAACGATATTCTTTGAGAGTTCATTATGCATTGGATGCTATGCTAGAAATCTCACAATTTTGTGTTACAGTGGCTCCCTCAGAAATAGATGTAGCTTTATATTGCCCATAAATCCAGTGAGTCTTTAGAAGGCAACTTAAATTGTCCTATGAAAGGGATGAAATCGATTCATTGCAATAAAGCATTAAAGGTTAGTTTCCTAAATTCTAGGACCTCTAAAATAGTGATCTCCAAACTTGTTTGAATAGTCACCTTTATCAAAAACATTTTTGAGGATTAATCTCCAATAGAGGTGAATATTAGTTTATAAATTACAGAGAGCTACTGTAACAATAAATAATACATTATTTACTAAAAGGCACCAACGCTGGAACATTTAAACAAATGAGATAGAATGACCAGGTGTTCAAGTATTTCTTCTTCATGGATTGCCCTGTGCAGACCCCTGTGACTCTCATACCCCATGTAGAGGCCGTCTTCTTTGGGATTAATATAGGTTTTAAAAAAAAATCCTGTAGAAGAAAAATATATAGCTATAAATTGAAGAGAAATGTGTTATTAGAATAAAGCCAGCGTCTTGTGACATAATTGGCAACTTTTACTCTCTGTCAAGCCAAAGAGGACTTCACTGGAAGTAAAATCTGTGGCAAGAATTCTTCAAAAGAATGCAACACATTTTCTTGAGAGATATTGACTTTTAATTAAGAGCTGCTAAATGAACTCAGCAGTAGGACATCATGGCTACACTCATAGTTGCTGGGGCCACCTCTCCTGGATTCAGATTCTGACTCCACCACTCCCTAGTAGTGTGATCTTGGACATGTCACTTAGGCTTTTTTGTGCCTCAGTTTCTTCATCTGTAAAAGAGAGAATGATAGTCCGCCTGTATCCTAAGTGATGTGAGGATTAGGTAACTCCTGGGCACATACTATGTGTCCTAGGACTCGTCATCATTATTAACTTTAAGAAAGACAGCATGAAAAGCAGTTACAACCATCAGAAGCCAAGCAGTCTTCTTGAAGTGAGTTTAATCCTTAATCCACAGATTAGCAGATCAAAGGTGATTTACCCAGCTTCCCAGAGAATTAGAGGAGGAAAGAAAAACCAGACCCCAGTTTGTACTGTGCCACATGAATCTGTCACTTCTGTAGGATTTATTCTAACTTCCCACAGAATCCTCCCCCACGGGGAGGGGATTTGTGCAGGGGATCTGAGTCAGTGGTCCTGTCCTCCCTCACTCACCTGTCTGTATCTGTAGGGTTTTATCAAAAAGAATCTCAAAGGCGAATTTTATGGGTAAATGTCGGCAGGAGCATGTAGCAGGGTATGAAAGTCACTGCCTGCCTAAAGGAGGAAGCTGGAGCAGTGTATGTATTTTGTGTTCAAGAATTTAAAGTTGGTACTCAATGCACTTTTAATTGGATTTGCTTGTTGAGACCATCTCTTTTTACTCTTGCTTAATTAGAGTTCTAATGGAAAGGAAAGAAGGAAGGAACAAAGGAAGGAAGGGAGGGAGGAAGGGAGGAAGGAGAGGAATGAAGGAAGGGAAGGAGAGAGGGAGGAGGGAGGAATTGTTATTGAGTACCAATTAAGTGCCAGGTACAGTGCTAGATGATATATGCATATTTATTCCCATTTAATCATGACAACAATTTGACAGTGGTGGGTATCATCATCCCTATTTTACACATGAGGAAACTGAAGCTCTGAAGATTTAAGTAACTTTCTCAAGTTTACGAAGATGTTAGGAGGCATAGCCAGGATTCATTATCTAGATGCGCCAGCACGTAGGTCATCACACACCCGGCTTACTGCCTCCCAACAGACACTCACCAGGGTAATGAGCAGCTCTAGGAGGCCAGCTTCCTGGACTGATCATCCCACGGACTATTCTCTAGAAGCATTTCCCTGAATAAACGTAAACCTTTGAGCTATTATGGACCCAAAACAAGCACAAACTGAATCCTAATGCCAGAAAAACAAAAAACAAAACAAAAAAAAAACCAAACCCAAAAACCAACTCTTTGGATAACGATTTTATTAAGTTAGTCCTTCCCTGATCCTGTAGTATTACACGTAAAAAAATTACTCATTTTCATGGGAATCATGATATTACTCCACAATATGGGAACTAAGAATGTAAGGAGGGGCATGGTATTCTGGGACTTTCCAGCCTTCACCATGGTCTGAGTTCCCAGATTACTTTTTGCTATCCCTCTTCCACTCACTGCTTGCAATGAATTGGAGTCACACATGTTATAATGTCTTTTCAGAGAGTTTCCGGTTTGAAAAAAATCATTGTGTTCCACAACTCACTTCAAATTCAGTTGTTTGAGTCCTGAACCACATTTTTCCATAGGATTCATGTTCTCAACTTAGTGACCAAAAATTCTCTAGTCTGTAATATAACTGAAGTTTACTTAGTACCATGCTGGTAAAATGTAAATAATAGATTTGAATAAGAAGTATTTTTTTTTGTAATTACTAAAATTAAAATAAATGTAATAATAACCATTTTAACCTATACTATAAAAATCTCATAAAACTCTATCAAGGTATCATGTCCCATTTTTATAAATGAGAATTTCCTAAGCCAGAATAAGTAATTGACTTAAAGGCACATATTATTAGTAAATTGTCAGAATTTGAACTCAGATCTGGTATATATTTGATGTTCTAGTTACTCAGTCTCTCTGAATTTTGATTTAATAAAATATTGGCATCAGAGACAGGATATTCAATTTCACTTCCAGTTCTGTTACAAGCATGCTTTGGGCAAGTCCTTAGACTTCCCTTGACTTAATTACTTCACTAAGAAGTTGAGCAGTTTGGACAATTGGTCTTGAAATTCCAGGCCAACTAAGCCCTCTGGTGATAAATTTCTCATCACCTCTACAGCAGCCCTATACCATTATTCCATGGCTATAGTTTTTAGAAAGTTTCTTTTTCCTAGTCAATCAAAATATGTCTCTCAATAATTTCTAAACATTTTCCTCCCGGAATCCTACAGAATAAATCTATACATCCTTCCGCATCCATTCATCCAACCAGTAAGTATGTTGTATAGTACCAGCTTTAGGGAATCCAAAGAGGTAACGTCAAATAGATGGAAATGAGATGAAGCGATTAGAATTAAATATGTATTTAATATACATTTAGAGGAATCCTCTATGTCTGTCTCGGGTATGTTAGTTATGATATGTTAGGCTATCCTGAAGGAAAAATAAAGCCTGACATCTCAGTGGCTTACTATAACAAAAGTTTATTTTTCACCCAAGTAAAGTCTAACACAGAGTGGGAATATGTCTAGACAACTCTCCTCCAAGTGATGAACCAGAAACCAGGCCACTTCCAATGTGCCATCCACCTGTTACACTTGTGCCTTCCACTAGTCATCCATCATAAAGCCCCCTTTAAAGTAGTAGCCAGTGATTGAAAGTGGATTAGTGGAATCAGCCTCAGTCCCTGCTGCTGTAACTCACCCTGAGGCACATCGTTCATTCTCTGACTCCTACACTATCTGTTATAGGCTGAATGTTTGGGTCCCCCCAAAATCCACACATTGAAGCCTTAAGCCCCAGTATAATGGTATTTGGAGTTAAGGCCTTTAGAAAGTAATTAAGGGAAAGGCCACATGAACACACAGTAAGAAGGATGCCATCTGCAAGCCAGGAGGAGAGCTCTCACAAGGGACCAAAGGGGCCAACACCTTCCTCTTGGACTTCGAGTTTCCAGAACCGTGAGAAATAAACTTCTGTTATTTAAGCTACCCGGTCTATGGTATTTTGCTATGGCAGCCTGAGAAGACCAATACACTATTTATTTATACTTTTCTCATCCTTAGCCAGCACTTTGGCTGGTTTCATCGTCTTTCCTAGCTGTCTAGGCTCCTAACCTAGTGAGAGGGTCTACATCGTCCATGCTGAGGGCTTAGGACTCATGCCCTTCTAAGGTCACTGCTGGTGCATTTGCCCAGTCACCATTTTCATGGGTACAGAACAAGCAAGACATTTCCAAGCGAATTCCCTGGCTATACTCCAACTTACAACAGCAACTTTAGCTCTTCATGGCAATCGTGATCAATTACTCACACTAGTACTGCAATCATTCCTTGCTTGCTAGTCCACTAATATGAAGAATCCAGAGTGGCAAAGTGATAGTTATAGCTTCAAATAGAGTGCAGCCCTTCTTGGGGAGGTAAACTCTTCAGGAAAACAGGGTCTCCGGTCCAGCAGAGCTTAAGCGCAAATTTTATAGGTTGGTCACAGAGAATCATGATAAGAGTGTCTAATTTTCTGTGAACCCCTTGGTTCCTGGATCCATGTTTTCTACCTACTGGGGACCTAGCATCATCTTCTGACCATTGACCCAATACATGTACAATCCTAAGGTTAATATTACTAATCTGGCACATTACTTGAGTTTTTAATAGGCCTTTCTACTATTCTATTAGGACAATTGCTTCGTGATGACTGGGCATATAATAGGTCAAGTAGGTCTCATAGTTATGGTGATGTTTCAGGCATTCTATACGCCTCCAAATTGTGGTGCTGTTTATAGCACTGAAGGCAGAAAAGGCAAACCCATATGTTTCCATATAACAATTCCAGCAAGGAAAAATCATCAGAATGAGGTTTGGTGTAATCAGCCAATCACCAAACCACTGACTGGCTTCACTGAGCAAGAGTACCACTACAGAGGCGCCTGGGTGGCACAGCGGTTAAGCATCTGCCTTTGGCTCAGGGTGTGATCCCGGCTTTGTGGGATCGAGCCCCACATCAGGCTCCTCCGCTATGAGCCTGCTTCTTCCTCTCCCACTCCCCCTGCTTGTGTTCCCTTTCTCGCTGGCTATCTCTATCTCTGTCAAATAAATAAATAAAATCTTTAAAAAAAAAAAAAAAAAGAGTACCACTACAAGGGCTCAGCATTGGTCTCCGATGCTTACAGATTGGGTATTTGGCCACAGAAGTATCTAGACCAGCCTTGGGGAGAGGCATCTCATGTTACTTAGTCTGTGCATACAGACTCGATCTCTGTTGTCACAGCCACTTAATTCATGAGCTCATTGTGCCAGTGCCAAGCAGAAAGTCGAGCTGGCTGTCATCCTCTCCAATTATTGGGTGTCTCTTCTTTGTTTCATGTTCTTCCCAGGGCTTGTGTCTATTACCAGAGGTCTATCCTTATGAATCTTATGCAGACTCCCTTTTTGTCCTTCTTTCTGTCTTACTCATTCTATGTTTATGACCAATAGACAAGGTATTTTCTAATAGCCATGAATTAATACATATCCATTCCTCAAGCCACTTCTCCATCCATACAAAGTGAAGAAACCAAGTGTTTTACTCACAAACTGACCCTTAGGAATATTTTCCGCCACCTGTCACATTTAGGAATACCCATGACTGGGTCTGTGGTGTGGCAGCAGTCTCTTTAAACTATGGTCCATATAATGTACCAAGACCAAAATATTCATTAATATGGCAGTGCTCTGAATCTTTGTGGAGTTCATTTCTCGTCCTGTGGTTCTGGCTTAAATGTCTCCTATAGGAGTAGTTTTATTTCTGGCAACTTCATGATCTCAAGGTCCAATTGCACAAAAGCATCTGATACGATGAAAATCTTTATGACTTAGAGAGCTCTATGCCAATCAAATGTTTAAGCTCCCATGTAACCCAGTGTTCCTTCTACCCATACTTCATCTCAATCGACTATATGTGATAGTCTTAATAATTATGATGCTACTGCATGTCAAAGATTATCACCACCCACTTCCCATAAGTAATCAGAGTTTTATTAATTTCTGATCTATGAGTAATCCAGCTTCAGAATCTCATCACAGGGGTTTCTTTTATATGAACATTCCTAGTAACTAGAGTCTTTCACATTTTTTTAAAATAAAGCCTCAGTTGAAGACTTACGCCAAGGTCATCTATTTGGAAGTAATCTTATGCATCAAGAATTATGGAAAGGGGGACTAAAAAATGAAAAGAGAGAAAAATAAAGTAATGTCAATTGTCACATTGGCCATTGGCCCAGGTGACACATGCTCAAGCCTTCATGACCTGCAGTAGAAAAAGTTTATAAAAATCTCTCTCTGAACTTTTGGTCCAAGCTTTTAGCCCCTGTACATAAAGGTGGCTCCATGTGTATGAATATCCCACACTTTGGGGTTGCCTTTCCCTGATAGTGGGAGGCTTCCTCAGAGAGCACCATGTTTTGATGACAGATATGCCTCAGAAAAGGAAGAACTATGTGACTTGAGTACAAAGTGAGACATTTTCTGAATGCACCTGAATGAAATTAGTCAAGTTCCATATAAAACTAATCATGGTAACATGACCATGACTGAAATAAGAGGTGAGGATTGAGAAGCTTTGACAAAGTGCACAAGAAGTATCTGATGCAGTATAAAGTGAAAAAAATTGAGAAAAATTAGGCTTGACACTTAGACAGAGAACTGATCCCAAGGATATTTCTATGAGATGAAAATTATTTCATGTTTCACCCTTTGGCCCATATCACTGGAGGATTTTGAGCATGAAAAAAAATATGCTGATATCTGCACGTTTAAACAAGTGTGTGGGCAGTGTGAACAGTGTTGGAACTAGAGGTACAAAGACCAACAAATAAGGCTTTTCAGCAAAGAGGTGATATATGATGATACTCAAAATCTGGACAGTAAGAATATAGATGAAATACCCACTTGAAAGCTATTCTGGGGGAAGAGTCAGTGAGCTGAGTTTGACCAAGAAGAGTATAAGAGAGAGGAATCTAGGTGAGAAATTGGGTGATTAATTGTGTCATACACAAGTTAGAAACATAGACCAGGAAAAGGTTGGCTGGTATGGGTGAAAGTGGAAATATAGGGTTCCCTTTGGGTATGTAGAGTTTAAAGAGTGGGATGGAAAATTAGATGTATATATGTAAAAGACAATTGGAATAAGAGTATGGAAGTCCACAGAGAGACCTGGACTACAGTGGGATTAATAGCATACAGGTAGAATGCTGAGGGGGCTAAAAACAACAGCCTCAGAAAGATTACTACTCATCATGGGGTTCCCTCAAGGGTAGCTCTTGGCAGCTATAAGGAAAAGGGGAAAGACTGAATTTGAAGCAACAAGTCCATAACACTAGAAAAGGTAACTTAGGATTCTTGGGATCATAGTTGTTGGTTTTCCTCCCTTGATCCTATGGTGGGAGTTGCTATGATAGTAGGCATTATGGCAGAATGAGTACCTCATTTGGAGGAAATTGTTTTCCTAGGGGTCAAAACAATTCTCCCCACTTAGATTTCCTATAAATAACAGCGGCTAACCACTTTTTAAAAACTGAAGTGTAGCTGACCACAATGTCACATTAGTTTCAGGTAAACAACATAGTGATTCTACAAGTCTATAGGTTATGCCATGCTCACCACACGCGTACCACCCTATGACACTATTATAATATTATTGACTGTATTCCCTATGCTGTGCCTTTTATCCTCATGAGAATGTATCATGTATTGTTTGAGTCTAGCGCTCCCCCAAAACAATGCTGCTTGCTGTAGATGGGTTATAGTTAGGTGAGACATGCCTCGGTTTGTGCAGTAAAATCCCTAATGCACCAACCTTCATGTTATTATTAATATGCATAATTCAACTCTTGGAAGCATCTGTATCTGTGTGATAAATTATATGATTCTCCTAGTTATCAATGTGATGAATTCTTGATCTCCTCAAGAAGGCTAACCAACTTAGCATAGTTGAGAACCTCAAGCAAGTTTCCTCTGGCCTCATCCATTTCCTTCAGTGTGCTAGGCGAATATTACAATTTCCTGTGTGTGCTAAGATGTGGAAAAGATGGAGAATGTAGGCAACTTGCTTGGTATTATTATCTCAACTAGAGATAAGGAGATAGAGTAAATGGTACAACATGATCAAACAAGAAGAGAGAAGATTAAATTTCCAGATCTCTCTAAATGATCCACACTGCTTTCCAAGCATCCTCTATAAAAAGGACATCCAGTTAATTCAGCCTATGCTCAGTGATACCAATCATTCATTCTCTGTATGGCGAAATCAGTTTGTGATGATGACATTACAACGTCACCTTTTAAGAATATATCGAAAAGAGAAGTTGTTTTTGGAAACAGTTTTGCCATTTGGGGCCCAATGAAATATTTCAGAAGAGCCTTAAAGCCAGTGAACTAGAACTTGATACAGAGTATAATTTATTCTGTACACAATTTCCATTTATGTGGTTCCTGACTTTGAATCTCCAAGTAATATTGAACTGCAGCTTTCTTGTCAAGCCCACTCTTAAAGTCGTCCGACTCAGGAGATTTACGAAAAGTAGTTGAAAAAATATAATTGATAAAGACTTAAGAGTTCTCTGTTGTAACTGGTCACACAAGTTTTTCCTAAATATTTACCTATACATTTCAAAGATTTTATTTATTTATTTGACAGAGATAGAGACAGCCAGCGAGAGAGGGAACACAAGCAGGGGGAGTGGGAGGGGAAGAAGCAGGCTCATAGCAGAGGAGCCTGATGTGGGGCTCGATCCCATAACGCCGGGATCACGCCCTGAGCCGAAGGCAGACGCTTAACCGCTGTGCCACCCAGGCGCCCCTACCTATACATTTCAGTTCCTGAAACTAGTTATGATATTCAGTCAGAGTATTTCTCTTTGCAAAGTACAAATTCAATTGGAACTAAGTCAGTGAAGAGAGAATTAAATAAATATGATTATGTAAAGAACTTTTCTATCCTAACTTGGCCAAGTTCACTCAGTTACTAAGTGGCAGAGCAGGGAATCGAAGCCAGATTCAGATGATTTCAAAAGCCAGGGTTTTGAAATGATGTTCATAGCTATCTTTAATGACTTATGCCACTCACCCTTATAACCCTTAATTCTCTTCATACTTCTTTTGGTTAGTGAAAACAGGTATGTACTAATGTAGGTCTTTCGTAAAAGCAAAGTGGTGTAACTTGAACTTTCGAAAAGCAATCTAATCTGTCTAGATACACTTCAAATAAATGGAATGAATAGCAAGAACTTGAGCCTGAGTCTCTTGACCCACATACCCAATGTCTTTCACAGTCCACCTTCCTTTAACCGTAGAAGACCTTGATTTGAGTCCCACATCAATTACTTCTGGGCAGGCAACTTCAACTAACTTCTCTGATGCTCAGATATCTTTTATTTTCTTTTCAGATATCTTTTCTTAAGATAGGGACAATGACATCTAGTTTCCTCCTAAGGTTTTGGAAAGAGCAAAGAATATAGTGACTGTGAGGACACTGGACATAAGATTTTTATTTTCCTCTTCCTGAAGTCAAACCTTTGACAGTCCAGTCAGGAGAAGTTGATTGTCTAACAAAATGGAAAGAGCATGAGCACTGGGCAGCCTCAGATCTAGGTCCAAGCTCCTGCTTTTGCCTTCCTGGCTTGGCAACCCAACCCAAGAGCCTTCTTTACTGAGGCTGTTTTCTCACCTGCAAAATCGGCGCACACAGTAAATGTTGCTCCAGGATCTTGTCCCTGGTTTCCTTTTTCAAAAAAATTGAAATGACTCTACACAGGTTTTCATTCCATTCAGGATATTTGTTTAAAGAGACATTTCATATATACTCAGCAAAGGCATATTTGCTTTCTTGAGTGTGACAAAGTTTCATTTTTTAACTGCAAGTTCCATCTTTACGTGATAGACAGCCATATCAAATTGAATTCAAAAAGAATTTATGTCCTTCTCAGTTAAAAACAAAACGCGGGGCGCCTGGGTGGCTCAGTCATTAAGTGTCTGCCTTTGGCTCAGGGCGTGATCCCGGCGTTCTGGGATCGAGCCCCACATCAGGCTCCTCCGCTATGAGCCTGCTTCTTCCTCTCCCACTCCCCCTGCTTGTGTTCCCTCTCTCGCTGGCTGTCTCTATCTCTGTCGAATAAATAAATAAAATCTTTTAAAAAAATAAAAATAAAAAATAAAAACAAAACGCAACAAAACCTCTCCTGAAGCCCAAGCGATGACAGGACCCGAGAGACAGAAAAGATCTGTATGCAAATGAAACCTTGGCCCAGCGGTAAAAGTAGGGGAGAAACCCAGAGGTTTTGATTGCTGGGGGAGGGCAGGCCGCTGGTTCTGTTTCCTTGCACAAAGTGGTACGCTCGGGCCACCGAGGGAGGCGTGAGGCCTTCCACAAGCCAGCAAGCCACAGGAATGACTCAGGTGCTGTGAAAGATCGCAGAGTAACTTGCTGATGTGAATTCGCTGCTTCCCCGGGCCCCATTAAGAGGGCCACCCACGGCCAAGTTCAAGCATTAAAATATCTATTTGTTTTCCTGGGTTTTGTATCATTCGATTCTCAAACATTACTTCTTAGAAATTCTGTAAACACAGCAGCAGCCAGGATTCATACCTTGCTGTCACTGTCTCAAAGGACTTTGGAGGGGGACCTGTCATATCCCACCCAGGAGACCTCCTGCTGAGACTCGAACAAAAAAACAGATTGCTTCACACATCAGCAGCCCAGGGCTATTTTGGGGCTGCCACTTACCAGCAATGTGGCCTTGTGTGGGTCACTTGACCTTTCTGGGCTTCTGTATCCTTATCTAGAAATCTACGAGGCCGGGCTGAATATTGAACATCTGCCAGACCCTTCTATCCCAACATTCTCTGATACAATATATGAATTGATAATAAGGATTCCCAAACTAAAACACATTCGCCGCTGCAGCCGATTCGGAATGCACTGACGTGATGTTACTAGATTTAGCCTATCTGTGGAGAGGGGAAAAAAAAAAACAGTTTACTGGCAGCCTGGGTGAGTCAAAAGGCCAAGCTATTTTTGGTAAAGACCACTAAGCTGGTTCAGGCATTTATATGCATTTTCTCAGCAAAAAGACACAAACCTCCTGCTCAAATTCCGGGGAAAGACCTACCTACACTCTGGTGCAATTCAGTAGTAAAATGAATGTGCTTAACTGACTAAGAGCAACACCCCCTGAATGCTGGCTTTGTATCGTATCTGGTAGGTTTCTCCGTCTGCTAGTCTGCAAGGTCATCAAGTGACCTAGTCATATGGTAGGACGCATAGCTTTAGTACAGAATGAAGAATCATTTTTGGACTCCTTCCCCCCCCCCCTTTTGCCTACATTGAATTGAATTAATAAGTTGTTGCCTTGTGGGGACTCCCGTGGCCAGTGCTTACAAGATATAGGACCATTATTTATTGAGTTGAGAAGGCAACTTGGCAAAGTAAAGTCAGATAAGTGGTCTCTCTAGTGCATGTTGATAATTAGAATAAATAATAGTGCTTCCTGTTCTTTCCCAACGTTGCTGTCATATAAAGACCACTGAAATTTGAGGCAGTGCAGCCCTGCTCAGGAGAGCTAACTCCAACGTAACGTACAACAGGACGACAGCAGTGGACACTGCTGTGTGGCATATTGGAAGCTGCTAAGAGAATCGATCCTAAAAGTTCTCATCCCAAGGGAAAAAAACGTTTATCCTAGTGTCTATAGAAGCTGATGGATGGTCACTGCACTTATTGTGGCCATCTTTTCACGGTACCTTTGTCATGTCATCACGCCGCACATCTTAAACATCAGGCGCTGTATGTCAACGATATCGCAATGAAACTGAAAAAAATTACAAGGAAAAGACTTTTTAATTAGTTGTTTTTGAAAAGAGAGGGAGTTAACTCTGATAGCTAGTATGTTATTAGGCAGCAAAAAGTGACCCCTCAAAACAGGAACTTCGAAACCCCAAAGTACTGAGACACAAGTCCCCATTCTGCTTGCTTTATTAGCTCTGCTACCTTGGGCACGTCTAGCCTCTGGGAGACTCAGTTTCCCCATCTGTACAAGGTTGCTAATAATTTCACCTAATGTGAGTGTCAACATACATGTGAAGCACTCGGGGTGGAGGCTAATACACACTAAGAGCTAAGTTAAGTAAACACTAGTATGATTAACTATTGCTAAAGTAAACTTGTAAATACACTTTGTATAATCGTATATTTTGTATCTTTTGTGTTAGGTCACTTCCAGAACATGCAAAATCACCTACTCTTATCCCCTCTCTATTTTGGCATTTAGGGTCCGTTTTTGCCACTTTACAGGGAAAAAGTTAATCAGATTTACCTTCAGCCCCACTAAATATGAACTCTGAAGATCTAGGGGGCTGAGTCAAGCCATCTTCCAACCACAAGGGGACTGAGAAATGGAGGCAACACTGAGAAAACAGATGGAAGAAATGTAAAAAGAGAAGCGAGGCTATTACGGCACCATTTATACTATAGAATCATGTTATAGTATCCTTTAGGCTCTTGGTCCAATCTAAAACTTTACTCTTCAAATATTCATTTATTTCTTTTGATCGATGCAGCCTGAGACAGATCTTATGCCATTTGCAAAAGACAACTCCTATAAAACACTGCAGTTCCCTTGACTTAATGAGTCGCTCTTCAGAAATGGAGCTGAGGGATTCTGAGTCTTTAACCAGGGCCCCAAGTGCTTCTCCTGCAAAACCAGTGTCGTGGATGGAATTGTGCCCCATATCCCCCCCAGCCCCTCCCCCACCAAACCCAGGACCTATGTTGAAGTCCTAACTCCCCGTACCTCAGAATGTGACTATATTTGGAGATAGGATGTTTTTTAAAAAACAATAATATATTTTTATTATATTATGTTAGTCACCATACAGTACGTCCCTAGTGGAGATAGGATCTTGAAAGAAGTTATTAGGTTAAAATTAGTCATTAGGGTGGGCCCTAATTCAATGTGACTGGTGTCTTTATGAGAAGAGGAGATTAGCACACAGACACGCAGGGAAGGAAGACCATATGAAAACACGGGGAGAAGGGGCCATCTACAAGCCAAAGACAGAGGCTGCCGAAGAAAGCAGCCCTCGCGATATCTTGACCTGAAACTGGAGAAAATACATTTCTGTTGTTTTAAGCCACCCAGTCTGTGGTCTTTGTTATGGCAGCCCTAGGAAATACGTGTAATCAACTTTGGGAAACATCAATTCTGGGATTCCTCATCCTATGCTAACATCTGTTTTGCAACCTTCCAGGCCAGCAATCCTGCAGCCTTTGTTTGAATCGCCCTGCGAAGGGAATCCATAAAATTCTAGCATGGCCCAGTCCAAATTAGAACAGCTCTCTCCGTGTGAAAATCTTCTTTACTTTATGCTGGAATTTATGTTATCATAATTAAGGTTCATAATGATAACACTGAGACACTCTAAGAATCTAAAGTGGTTTCAGAATGGTCAAAGAAAACATTTGGCTCAGTGAAATTCCAATGCTATATATACTCTTCACGGTATGTTTGATATGAATATTCTAGACTTTAATTTAGGACATTTGGCAAATACTATTTGGTTATAAGTAGCACTTTCAATTTACTGATCATTCTGGATAAAAAGTGATTTATCATAATTTCTAAAGCAGAAGGAGATTAAAATATTATGTGTGAAGTTTTCTTCCCCTAGGGATTTTGAACTTCTGAAGTGTAATCACCAAATGATGATAAAATCTCCATAGGTTTAGCTTCACAGTCCCTTTTGAGGTCAGATCTTTTCGTTTGAGAAGAAACATTCCTCGCATACAGATTTCTATCTTCACATCATATCCCACCTATTCCTATAAACTTAGGCAACACTCCTGTTAGGAAGTTATATTTTTACTGTTTTATTTCAAACAGTTCTAGTGACTTTTTTACTAAAACAATGATTATTTTGGACAGGTACTATCCTGTGGAGTTGTAGAAACTAATTACCTGTATAATTGACCCCCAAAACCTCTCCATTTTACAGGGGCTATTTTTCATTTTAAGGCAGACACTGACAGGCTAAAATTTAATAAAGTTCCTTTCACTTCAGCTGACTGTATTAAAACTCATATTAATCGTGATAACAAGATAAGAACAACAATAATAACTAATATTTATTGACTGCTTACTGTGGTTGAAGCAAAGGACTTCAAATGTATTGTCTCATTGCATATAATTACCCTTTGATGAGGGCTTATTTACTACGTGCATTTTATAGATGAAACTCAGAGACGTTTAATAATTCAAAATCACGCACTTCAGTAAGTAGCAGAACCAAGCTTCTTTCTTTTTTTGTTTTTTTAGGGGGAGCAGGAGAGGCAGAGGGAGCAGAGGGAGAGGGAGAAAGAGAGAATCTTAAGCAGGTTCCATGCCCACTGTGGATCCTGACGTGGGGCTTGAGCTCACAACCCTGAGATCATGACCTGAGCCGAAATCAAGAGTTGGACACTTAACCGACTGAGCCCATCCAGGCCTCCGTTGCCCCAAGTTTCTTCCTTCCTTCCTTCCTTCCTTCCTTCCTTCCTTCCTTCCTTCCTTCCTTTTCTTTCTTTCTTTCTTTCTTTCTTTTTTTCTTTCTTTCTTTCTTTCTTTCTTTCTTTCTTTCTTTCTCTTTCTTTTTAATGTTTGTGTTTGAGTATAGTTGACACACAATGTTCCATTAGTTTCAGGTGCAGTGATTCAAGTTCCCTTTATTTTATGCTGTGCTCACCACAAGTGTAGCTACCATCTGTCACCACACAATGCTGTTATCATACTACTGACTATACGTCCTATGTTGTGTCTTTTATCCCTGTGACTTATTTATTCCATAATTGGAAGCCTATCTCTCTCACTCTCTTTCATCCATTTTGCCCATCCCCCATCCCCTTTCCCCTCTGGCAGCTGTCAGTTTGCAAACCCAAATTTTTCACCAAGTTTGATTTGGCTGTAAAATCGTGCTCTCAATTACTGTTTTCATTCCATAAGGAGAAAACATAGTCTGAGGAAAGAAAAAAATCATCCTCTAGGCAACATCTGTAAAACATCTGTAAAACAGGGATATTAACACCTGCCTCTTGAGAGTATTGTAAAGATTAAATATAAATGTAATTTATCCTAGTATCTGGACAAAGTTCTCAGCAGATATTTCTTAAGTGCTTTATAAACGTCAATTTCCTCTCTTTCAGCAATTTTTGTGATGTATTTCCAGGACACAAAACTAGGTCACACCAGAAAACCTATAACAAGTCGAAGGCACAGTTGCTCTTGCCTTCCTAGAGTTTGTATCCAAATGTAAATTCAAAAGACTGTGATATGAGAGGGGACAAAATAATCTATGTTAATGAGTGCCTGGAGAGGGCATTTTGTAGCCAGGCTCCACTGGATTTGCATTGCTGTCTCCACCACTTCTTTCCACCATTTGTAAGTTCTTGGGCCGGTTACTTTCCCTTTCAAAGTCCTTATCCCTAGAATGAGGCTCTACTTCATGGGGTTGACATGAGGATTTTCATAGCTATTCTTCATTGGTGTTAATTTGTACCAAGGAGGGTTGTGAGAAATTAGAGTATTATATCTCATTCAGTCCTCACAATGACTTGATGAAATGTGTTCTAGTCCACCATTCTCAAGTTGAGGTCACCAAGACACAGGAAAGTAAATATTTGGCAAATGTCACATGGCCAGTAAGTGGTGCAGTTGGGATACTGTCCCAGGCAGTGTGGCTACATGGCCCAGTCTCTTCACACACTATGCAACACCGCCTTATAGATTATAAATGATGTATGTGAGATCCACAAATATTTAAATGCAAAAAAGGAATATTTATTATATCATCAATGTGCAAAAGTAAAAGCGCAATAATTAAAAAGTTTTTCCTTAAGCTGCAAGGAGGGAATCAAATGTTGTCCCATCTGTGAAGATGATAACGCTGTAAGCACACCAAACAGCATTACGTTCTGTGTTTTGTTGCCTAAAAGAGAGAAAACCCCAAGTATATCAAATTGATGACATTTCCAGCCTCTTTAGATTTTTGCTTCCTCGTATCATTTCAAAAGATGACTTCTAACTTGATGACTTTTCCCATTAGCCCTGGGCCACTCAGCTTGCTTTCTCTAACAAAGGTCCACAGATAAATCATGTGTGGCTGACACGATTTCCTTGAAGTTCTCCGTGGTCTAATCTGCCTTGATGTGGTTCCTTTCATGGTTTCATACGGCATATGTGGTACATGAGTGGGCATAAGGCCAGCAGGGTCATATTACATCCATTTGTTTTCTCTTCAAAATGAAGATTGTGTTTAAATGAAAAATTGTGTTCCGTGCACAAATTATTTCCCTTTGAAGCTATATCTCCTAACATGACATTTGAAGGTTTTGTGGAGAGAAATAATTTGTATTTTTACATATTTGTCCATGTTAACTTTAGCCTTCAATTTACAGTGAAGAAGGAGAAATTCAGACCATCCTCCTTTCTTCAATATTAAGACAGGATTGATTCAGAGAGGCTTGTAGTTTTTATATTGAAAACTCTAAGACATTAAAAAAAGAAACTGAAGAAGACACAAATAAACTGAAACCCATTCTATGCTCATGGATTAAATGAATTAGTATCATTAAAATGCCCATACTACCCAAGGCAATATACAGATTCAATGCAATCCTTATTGAAATTCCAATGACATTTCACAGAAATAGAACAGTCCTAAAATTTGTATGGAACTATAAAATACTTCAAATAGCTGAAATAATCTTAAAAAGAACAAAGCTGGAGATTTTACACTCCCTGATTCCAAATTATATTACAAAGCTATAGTAAATAAAATAGTGTCATATTGGCATAAAAATAGACACATAGATCAACGGAATATAATAAAGAGCCCAGAAAGAAATCCAAGCATATATGGTCAGCTAGTTTATAATAAAGGAGCCAAGAATATGCAATGGGAAAAGACAGTCTCAAAAAATGGTGTTGGGTAAATTAGACAGCTTCTTGCAAAAGGATGAAATTGAACCACTATCTTACACCACGCACAAAAATTAACTCAAAACGGCGTAAGCACTTGAATGTAAGACCTGCAATCATAAGACCCCTTCAAGAAAACACAGGTGGCAAGCTCCCTGCCATAGGTCTCGGTAATGATTTTTGAATCTCACACCAAAAGCAAAGCAACAAAAGCAAAAATAAACAAGTGAGGCTACATCACACTAAGAAGCTTCTGCACAGCAAAGGTAGCGATCAACAAAATGAAAAGGCAACTTACTGAGTGGGAGAAAATATGTGCAAATTATGTATCTGATGAGCTAATCCCCAAAATATAAAAAGAACTCATACAGCTCAATAGCAAAATAATAATAATAATAATAATAATAATAATAACCTGATTTAAAAATAGGCATATCTGAATAGAGATTTCTCCAACAGGTACATGAAAAGATGCTCTACATCATTAATTATAAAGGAAATGCAAATCAAAACCACAATGAGATCTCTCTCACACCCACGAGATGGCTATTAGAATGACTATTGCCAAAAAGACACAAATAACAAGTGTGGGCGAGAATGTGGAGAGAAAGGGAATCCTTGTGTGCTCTTGGTGTGTATAAAGGTGCAGCCCTTATGGAAAACAGTATGGAGTTTCCTCAAAAAATCCAAAATAGAGCTCTATGATTCAGCAATTATATTTCTGGGTATTTATCTGAAGGAAACTAAAATAATTCAAATAGGTATATGCACCCCCCTGTTCGTCGAAGCCTTATTTATATTAGCCAAGTTGTGGAAACAACCTGAGTGTCCATCAGTGGATGAATGGATAAGGAAATTGCGGGGTGTGTACGCGTGTGTGTGTGTGTACGTGTTTGTGTGTGTACGTGTGTGTGTACGTGTGTGTGTACGTGTTTGTGTGTGTACGTGTGTGTACGTGTTTGTCTGTGTACGTGTGTGTACGTGTGTGTACGTGTGTGTGTACGTGTGTGTACGTGTGTGTGTACGTGTTTGTGTGTGTACGTGTGTGTGTACGTGTGTGTGTATGTGTTTGTGTGTGTACGTGTGTGTGTGTACGTGTGTGTGTGTGTGTGTACGTGTGTGTGTGTGTATGGATATTACTCGGCCATAAAAGAATGAAATCGAGGGCATTTTGCTAAGTGAAATAAGCCAGAAAGCGAAAGACGAACAGTATATGAGCTCTGCTATGTGTGGCTCTCTCTTATATTAAAAAAAAAACAACCCACCAATTTCATGAATACGACGAACAGGTCTGTGCTTGCCAGAGACAAAGGTGGAGAAAATTGGGTGAAGTGTTTTGGGTTTTTTTAGCTATAAAAAATTGAATTTTAGAAAAACCTTATTCAAGAAAATATTGGCATATTGGCATAAGGGCATATTGAAATGTTGGCATTTGTCGGAGTTACATCTCTGTGCAGCAAAATTAAAGCAATTAGTCTCAGGAACTAATCATTGATGAGACCTCTCTACTTTCTCAAGCTCAAAACTGGGAAATTAATTGAAGGGCTGGGAATACAGTCTGACACAGTTTGCTTCTCCTCAAAAACTTGTAGTCATCCTTTTGCCATATAATGAGAGCCATGCCGCCTATCTTACTTTCCTTTCTCCTTGACTTCCAAGAAATTCAGAAGTACAATTTTGGCTCAACTTCGGGATCTTGCATTAAGCCCACATCTTCTACTGTCAAGTTTCAACCTTCCCTCCATCCATTTATCTTTATCCTTTTTACTTGACTTTCCCTATATAGTCTTCTGTTTACAGTTTTTGTTTTTTTTCTTGTTTCCAGGCATCATGATGTGTATTGTTTTAGGTTTTGCAAATTATTTTGAGTTCTTGAAGAGACTGTATAATCACACAGGTCTAGATTAAAGTTGCCTGGGTCTAGGTTTTGACCCTGCCACTCACAAGCTGTGGCATTTCAAGCCAACAACTGAATCTGTCATTCATTTTTCTCACCTATAGAGTGCATAATAATGGCACTCACCTCCAGGGATATTTTGAGGATGAAAAGAGCTAACATGTGTTAAGTGTTTTGAAGAGAGTCTGACACATTGTCATTTCTCAGTGAGGATTAGCTATGGAAGCCACAGAAGGACGGACCTGCTCTGGAGGGATGGGAAACACGCAAGGAAAGATAAAATGCTTTGTAGAGCTGGTGATATGTTTAACTACCTTAACTTAAAATTAACCAATGACCACCCTGCAAGCAAGATGTGATCCTAACACTCACCAGCTGCAACAGCAAATAGAGAAATTTCAAACAATGTCAAAGTCGCCATCAATAAAGGCATCCCATAAACTGCTGGAAACCACATCTGAAATGTTCGGTTTCCCCGTAAATAAAGGAATCAGATGAGCAGGTGTTTTTGTAACTTTACTTTCACTTAGCTCCTTTCTGAAAATACTTCTTACAGTTTTGGGCCTAGTAATCCTAAGATTACTACCTAATAAAGAGACAAATCCTACCTAATTAAAAGATCTATCGCCAAAAAAATTCAGAATCCCATTTCCTCCTTTTTCCTCTCACCTTTTTTTCTTGCTTTCCTGGCACTAAGATGTCTGTGATGTCCCTTGAAGAAGTAGAAAAGAGAGAAATAGAGCTCTCTATTGCTGATTCCCTCTGCCAAGAACCCACCCGGTCCTGTGCAAGGGGCTCTGGAAAGCATCCTCTCGCCGCAGGCAGGGGCTTGTCCTCCCATTTGTTTTGCAGATTCAGGGCAGTTAAATGAAATTCCCAACATCCCGCGTTTAGTGAGTTGCAGAGTCGGATCCAAGCCGTGGTCTATTAAAAAAAAACAACAACACATCTTCTAAGTTTAAAAAACTTTTCATTGAAGTATAACTTTAATAAACCTTTTAGATAGAGGTTGGGGTAATAAGCGTCTTAGCATGTCTACATCTGTCTTTATCTTGCCATTCACACGAATGATAGTTGGTCCGGGCATAAAATTCAAGGCTCATAAACTTTTCCCAGCATTTTGAAGATGTTGCTTATATGTTTTCTTGAACCAGTTTTTAAAATGAGTCTCTTACCAATCTTTCTTGTTCCTTTGTAAGTTACCTGTTTTTCTCTCTGGAAGCTTTTAGAGTTTCTCCTTATACATGAGTTCTAAAGTTCTACTTAGAATACAGAGACGTATGGGTCTTTTTTCTCACTCCCTGGGAACAGTTCCACAAGCCGCCCTATGTTTCTCTCAGACACAGGATGAGGTACACCCCCACCCCTATGTATTTTCTATTTGAAAATTAAAGTGAAATTTACATAACATAAAAGTCACCACTTCCAAATGTACAATTCAGTGTTATTTAGTGTATTCACTGTATCGTGCATCCACACCTTCTAGTTAGTTCCAGACATTTCCATCACTGTCAAAAAAATCCAATACTCATTAAGCGGTCAGCCTCTATTCTCAAGTTTTATGTACATATTTTTATAATGAAGTAATATATTTATGGCACTTAAAAATAAAAGAAATAACTACTAGGATTGTGGTCACTTATGAGAGTCACATTTTGAAAGGGTCAATAACCAAATGATATTTAAACAGGTTACTGATATGTGAGAGGAGGGCACAATAGTACTGAAAACAATAGCATGGTGCCTTACTCCATTCAGGATATGCTGTAACAAAAATAGCATAACCTGGGTGGCTTATAAACAACAAACATTAATTTTTCACAGTTCTGGAGACTGGGAAGTCCAAGATGATGGCACTGTCAGAGGTAGTGTCTACTGGGGACCCTCTTCCTCTAGATGCATCTTTTTCTTTTTTTTACAATACTTTTTTTAAAATGTAAATTCATATAATTAACATATAGTGTATTATTAGTTTCAGAGGTAGAAGTCAGTGACTCATCAGTCTTATACAATACCCAGTTTTCATTATATCACATGCCGTCCTTAATGTCAATCACCCAGTTACCCCAACCCGCACCTCCCTCCCCTCCAGCAAACTTGTTTGTTTCCTATGATTTCGAGTCTCTCCTGGTTTATTTTTCTCTCTGATTTCATCTTGTTTTATTTTTCCTTCCCTTCCTCTATGATCCTCTGTTTTGTTTCTTAAATTCCACATATGAGTGAGATCATATGATAATTGTCTTTCTCTGATTGACTTATTTTGCTTAACATAATGCACTCTAGTTCTACCCACGTTATTGCAAATGGCAAGAAATCTTGCCATTTGCAAGATTTCATTTTTTTGTTGTCTGAGTGGAATTCCATTGTGTCTATATACCACATTGTCTTTATCCCTTCATTGCTGATGGACATCTGGGCTCTTTCCATAGTTCGGCTATTGTGGACATTGCTGCTATAAACATTGGGGTTCAGGTGCCCCTTCATATTACTACTTTTGTATCTTTGGGGTAGATACCTAGTAGTGCAATTGCTGGGTCATAGGACACCTCTATTTTCAACTTTTCCTGCCACTTTGCTGAATTTCTGTATGAGCTCTAGCAATTTGGGGGTGGAGCCTTTTGGGTTTTCCATATAGAGTATCATGTCATCCGCAAAGAGTGAGAGTTTGACCTCTTCTTTGGTGATTTGCATGCTTTTTATTTCTTTTTGTTGTCTGATTGTTGAGGCTAGGACTTCTAGTACTATGTTGAACAACAGTGCTGAGAGTGGGCATCCCTACTGTGTTCCTGACCTTAGGGGGAAAGCTCTCAGTTTTTCCCCATTGAGGATGATATTTGCTGTGGGCTTCTTGTATATGGCTTTTACGATATTGATGTATGTTCCCTCTATCCCTACCCTGTGAAGAGTTTTAATCAAGAAAGGATGCTGTACTTAGTCAAATGCTTTTCCTGCATCTGTTGAGAGGATCATATGGGTCTTGTTCTTTCATTTATTAATGCAGTGTAACACATTGATTTATGGATGTTGAACCATCCTCGCAGCCCAGAAATAAATCCCACGTGGTTGCGGTGAATAATCCTTTTAATGCACTGTTGGATCCTATTGGCTAGTATTTTGGTGAGAATTTTTGCATCCATGTTCATCAGGAATGTTGGTCTATAATTCTCCTTTCTGGTGGGGTCTTTGTCTGGTTTGGGGATCAAGGTAATGCTGGCCTCACAGAAAGAGTTTGTAAGTTTTCTTTCCGTTTTCTATTTTTTGAACCAGCTTCAGAAGAATAGATATTAATTCTTTACATGTTTAGTAGAATTCCCCTGGGAAGCCCTCCAGCCGTGGGCTCTTGTTTGTTGGGAGATTTTTGATGACTGCTTCAATTTCCTTACTGGTTATGGGTCTGCTCAGGTTTCCTATTTCTTCCTGTTTCACTTTTGGTAGTTTATACATCGCTAGAAATGGATCCTTTTCTTCCAGATTGCCCAATTTGTTGGCATATAGTTGCTCATAGTATGTTCTTATAATTGTTTGTATGTCTTCAGTGTTATTTGTGATCTCTCCTTTTTCACTCATGATTTTTTTTATTTGGGTCCTTTCACTTTTATTTTTGCTATGCCTGGCCAGGGGTTTGTTGTTCTTACTAATTCTTTCAAAGAACCAGCTCCTAGTTTCATTGATCTATTCTACTGTTCTTTTGGTTTCTATTTCATTGATTTCTGCTCTAATCTTTATCAATTCTCTTCTCCTGCTGGGTTTAGGTTTTATTTGCTGTTCTTTCTTCAGCTCCTATAGGTGAAAGGTTAGGCTGTGTATTTGAGATCATTCTTGTTTCTTGAAAATGCTTGCATTGCTATGTACTTCCCTCTTAGGACTGCCTTTGCTGCATCCCAAAGGTTTTGAATTGTTGTATTTTCATTTTCATTTGTTTTCATGAATTTTAAAAATTCTTCTTTAATTTCCTGGCTGACCCATTCATTCTTTAATAGGATGCTCTTTAGCCTCCATGTATTTGAGTTCTTTCCAAATTTCCTCTTGTGATTAAGTTCCAGTTTCAAAACATTGTGGTCTGAAAATATGCAGGGAATGATCCCAATCTGTTGGTACTGGTTGAGACCTGATTTGTGACCCAGTATGTGATCTGTTCTGGAGAAAGTTCCACGTGCACTCGAGAAGAATGTGTATGCTGTTGCTTTTGGTTGGAATGTTCTGAATATATCTGTGAAGTCCGTCTAGTCCAGTGTGTCATTCACAGCCCTTGTTTCCTTGTTGATCTTCTGCTTAGAGGGTCTGTGCATTGCAGCAAGTGGGGTGTTAAAACCCCTTACTATTTCTGTATTATTATCAATGTGTTTCCTTAATTTTGTTATTAATTGGCTTATATAATTGGCTGCTCCTACATTAGGGGCATAAATATTTATAATTGTTAGATCTTCTTGCTGGATAGACCCTTTAATTATGATACAGTGTCTTTCCTCATCTCTTATTACAGTCTTTGGTTTAAAATCTAAATTGTCTGATACAAGGATTGCTACCCCAGATTTCTTTCAATGTCTATTAGCATGTTAAATGGTTTTCCACCCCCTCACTTTTAATCTGGAGGTGTCTTTGGGTCTAAAATGAGTCTCTGGCAGATAGCACATGGATGGGTCTTGCTTTTTTATCCAATCTGATACCCTGTGTCTTTTAATTGGGCCAGTTAGCCCATTTACATTCAGAGTAACTATTGAAAGATATGAATTTAGTGCTGCTGTATTACCTGTAAAGTCACTGTTTCTTTATATTGTCTCTGTTCCTTTCTGGTCTATGTTACTTTTGGGCTCTCTCTTCCCTTAAAGGATCCCCTTTAATATTTCTTGCAGGGCTGGTTTAGGAATCACAAGTTCTTTTAGTTTCTGTTTGTCCTGGAAGATTTTTATATCTCATTCTATTTTGAATGACAACCTTACTGGATAAAGTATTCTTGGCTGCATATTTTTCTCATTTAGAACCCTGAATATATCATGTCAGTCCTTTCTGACTTGTCAGGTCTCTGTGGATAGGACTTCTGCCAGTCTAATGTTTCTACCCTTATAGGTTACAGACCTATTGTCTCAAGCTGCTTTCAGGATTTTCTCTTTGCCTCTGAGATTTGCAAGCTTCACTATTTAATGTCGAGGTGTTGCACTATTTTTATTGATTTCGAAGGGGGTTGTCTGTGACTCCTGGACTTGAATGTAAATGGCATCTTTTCACTGTCTTTACATACTGGAAGGGGCAAGAGAGCTTTCTTGGGCCTCTTTTTTTAAGAGCACTAATCCCTTATAAAAGGCTCTGCCCTCTGCTCCCAAAGGTACAACCTATTAATATTATCATCTTGTGGGTTATGATTTCAACGTATGAATTGGAGAGAAGACATAAACATTCAATTAAACATTCTTCAAAACCATCATTTAAATGAAAAGACAAGCTAGGAGCTGAAAGAAAATGTTAGCTCTAGCAATACCTATAGTGGCAAAGAATTGGCATCTAGAATCTATAAAGAACACTTCCAACTCAACTGTAAGTTGCAAATCAAGATTTTTTAAAAAGAGTAAAAGATTTGGCCAGACACATCATTAAAAAAAAAAAGAGAGATATTTGAATGGTTAACAGGCATGTGAAAAGAGGCTCAATATCATTAATCATCAGATAAATGCAAATAAAACCCCTACTTAAATGAGATGTCCTTACCAACCACTAGAACAGCTTATATAAAAAATACTGACAACCAAGCGGTGGCAAGAATTTGAAGCAATAGTAACTCTATACATTTTTGGTGAAAATGTAAAACATACAGCTGCTTTAAAAGACAGTCTAGGGGCGTCTGGGTAGCACAGTCCTTAAGCGTCTGCCTTCGGCTCAGGGCGTGATCCCGGCGTTATGGGATCAAGCCCCATGTCAGGCTCCTCTGTTGGAAGCCTGCTTCTTCCTCTCCCACTCCCCCTGCTTGTGTTCCCTCTCTCGCTGGCTGTCTCTGTCAAATAAATAAATAAATAAATAAAATCTTTAAAAAAAAACAACAACAGTCTAACCATGTCTTATAAAGTTAAATATCTACTTATTATATGGCCCAGCAATTACATTTCTAGGTGTTTACCTAAGAGAGATGAAAACATGGCCACACAATGACTTTTACATAAATTTTCACAGCAGCATTTTCATAACAATAAAAAAACTGGGAACAACGTACAATAGCTAGTGAGAAGATAAATATTGCAGTAAGTACATACTATGGAATCCTACACAGAAATAAACAAGAGCAAGCTACTGATACAAATACAAAAAAACAATGATGAATCTCAAAATAATTATGCTGAATGAAAGGAGCCAGACATGANGAGTGTCTCCTTTTTAATTTCTTATATTGAAGCAAAATTAATCCCTCATGACAGAAAACAGACAAATGGTTGCCTGGGGCCAGGGTAGAGACTGACCGAGATCAGGCACAATGAAACTTTCTTACATGACATATTTGTTCTATATCTTGATTTTGATGGTGATTATATAAGTGTAGATATTTATCAAAACTCATTCAACTGTCCACTAAGATGTATGCATCTTGTTGTATGTAAATTATACCTCGATAAAGCTGATTTAAATAAAAACAACAGCATGGGAACAAATAAAAATGCAAATGGTTATCTTGGAAGAGATAGAAGGTTTTAGGAAAAAATTCGCTTTTATGTAATGTTTGACAGACTAACATGTGTTTTATAAGTATTCAACTAGTTCTGTGGCTCCTCAGATGATAATAAGAATAAGAACTGCCTTGGGGGAATACAAGTAAAATGTCCTGAAAACTGGAAATTTGTGAGTTTGCTATTTGAGAACTTTTCAAATTTTCTGAATTGATAAAATGCAGAAGTTCTCTAACATTTGAAGTTTTGACATCATATTGACTTAGTATAGTTAATCTTAGTACAGCTTCCTTTGATAAAATTGATGTTTTGTGATTTCCCTTGAAATATCTGAATTATGAAGCTAGAAATTAAAATTACATTAAAATATGCATTAGAATGGGAAAAGTAATGGACCATGTTCCATCCTTGGCACTATGCTATCTAGATACATGAACTTGAAATGAGTGGCCTCCATGCAACACCTTTTTAACTTATAAAATCAAAGTATGTGCTAAATTTCTAGGTCCCTCCAGTTCTTAAATCCCTCTACTAGTTGCCCTAACTAGAGACCAGGATTTTATGTTTGGCCCTAGAAGGATTTGTGGAACCATAAGAGGGCAGCATTCCATTTACACAATTTCTTACACAATTTTCTGTAAGTGCTCAGTACACTAAAAATACAGGATTTGACAACAAAAGGTCATCGATGAAAGATTGATTCTCTTACAATGAGAGGGATTCCAATTTTTTGAATCAGCGTCCCAGTAGTTAGTTATTTGCCTTATAAGCCCACCATCTGACAAGGACAGAAGGCCATGGAGGCTTGCTGAGCTCAAGGTTACAATAACAAACTCAGGGTTTACAGAACTAAATACTCTCTTCTCTTTCTTCTGTTCTCAACACAGAAGCTTATTATTTCCTGGTCACTCATTTCAAGCTGGGGGTTGGAATGTCCCCTTTTCCCTCTCCTTGGCATTCAGTTCATCCTTCTATATATTGCTGAAGTACCTTCTCATTCTCTTAGGAAATCACCTCCATCTTCCATAGTTATAGGAAAAGAATGTTTAATAATTGGGAAAGAGAGATCCAAGTACCGGGAAATTGAGGAAACTTTACCAGTTACCAGTTGTGTCCGTGCCCATAGGACAATCTGTCACCCTGTTGGCTTCCTCGGATGTCTGAAAGGATGCATTGACTTGCTTCAGATCACTATCTTCATTACATTTATTAGAGTGTAGGGTGTCTCAGAGTAATGGAATGAATACAGACAACACAATGAATCACACAGCTTTTATTTGAAATAGAGAAACTTACTTCGGCAAAATAATCCTTGAGATGACACAGCAGAATTTACACGTTGGGGGAATCTAGAAATGCTATGTACTTTTGCACCTTTGTACTTTTGCATGACCAGAGCAAAGTCATGCCTAAAAATGAAAAAAAAAAAAAAAAGTTATTTGATTACAAATGTTTTTCTAATTATACTCTGACTCCATTTTAATATGTAAAATCTATTTTGATGTAGTGTTAGGATGTTAATAAAATGTAAATTGCTTTTATCCTGACCTTCTGTTTTATTGTTTCTCCTCAGCTTTTATTACAGAATTGTTATTGCTATGGAAATGTTAACTTCCTGTTTGTATTTCTGGAACCCTGAAGGGCATGGAAGTTGGCCAGTTTAGGCTTTATTAGGTAGCTACTGAGAGAAAAATGTCTGCAGCATTTTTGTTTTGTTTGTTGCAGTACACTAAATGAAAATCCGTCCATTAAAAGTAAACTTTGTGGTCAATGCCACAGAAATGTCTCCCTTTTCTCCCAGTAACAAACCATAAACCTTCAGCTCGTTTAGGTTAATTCTGAAGATCTGCAATTGCTGCATCTAGACAAATATGAACTCTAACCATTCTCAAAATGTACATGTCTCTCTGGAATACCACATAACAGCAGTAGATAAGATTGGATGACTTTTCCAGATGTATTCAGTCATGGCTGCCTCCCATTGGAGGAAGATTACAGTGAAGAGTTGAGTCCTTGGCTTTTGAGCTCATAAACTTGATTCTGTGAGTTTACCTAAATTTTAGCTCTGATACTACCTTATAAACAGGAATGTCACTTTACTAATTACTGAGGGAGCTACTGAGAACAATAAGAATGAACAACTAGACCTCTATTCAGAGTCTTTTCTTGGAACAAGGCAATTACGAAACTGAATTAGTGATAGAAGGCTGTTTGATGAGACAGCAGTAAAGGGAACTGAATGTCCTTGAAGGAATTCTCATCTTAATTAAAGAAAGATACACCTCTCTCTAGTGATCAGAACATAGTATGCCGGTCTACTCTTTTGGATGATTACAGGATAATTATTAGAAGAAATTTGTACTTTCTTTTTTCCCTTCTGTAGTGCCCGCATTTGTCCTAACAAACTGCCCCTTTATGTCACCAAATAGGTCATCTTATGGATATTGCATGAACAAACTAGTCTTTCCTCCATGGATCTTTAATTTTAATGGTGAAAACCGACATTTAAATGTGGTATATAATATTTTATGTGGTTAAAAACAATATTGAGAATAAAAATGAAGAAGGAAAAGGAGGCACAGAGCAATGAAAGATTACTGTTTTAAACAGCATGGTTTAGAAAGGCCTCTCTAAAAACAGGACATTGAAACAAAAGACTGACTTAAGTGAGGGGCAGGCCATATGTGTGATGTGTGTCTGGGGTAAGAAGGCTCCAGACAGAGTGATTTACAATACAAAGGTCCCAAAATGTGACAGTGCTGTTTGGGTTTGAGGAACCAGAAGGTAGTCAGGACATCTGGACAAGAGAGAATTCAGAGGGAGTGGTTTAAGATGAGATGTGGATAGGGCAAGGTCATGATGAAGAATTTAGAGTCTATTATGAGTTAAATAGGAAACACCTGGAAGGTTTGGAGGAGAGATATGACATAACCTGATTCATGCCTTAAAGGGTCTCTCTAAAAGAATACACCAGAAGAATGTAGTAAGCAACTTCTCAGATAACACCAAATGATTCCTGCCTCCTTCATGCCCTGTATAATCCCCTTCCCTTGAGCGTGGGCAGGATCTGTGACTTGTATTAGCCAATATAATACGGTAAATATGATGGGGAAATTGCTTCTAGATTAGATTAGATTAGATAAAATTATAACTTCCATCTGGCTAGCACATTCTCTCTTGCTTTCTTGACTTACACACTTTGATGAAGAAGGAAACCATGTTGGAGAAGTCCATGTGACAAAGAAGGGCAGATGAGGGTGGCCTCTGGCCAGCAACCACCAAGAACTGAGACCCTCTGTCCATCGGCCCCTGAGGAACTGAACTTTATCATGTGAGCTCTTCCCAGTCGTATCCTCAGCTGAGACCTTTGCCCTGGATCACAGCTTGGCTGCAGTTTTGTTGGATCCCCTGAAGCAGGGGACCCACATAAGCTGTGCCCAGACTCTTGGCCCACAGAAACTATTAGATAATACATGGTTTTAAGCCAGTAGATACTGTGGAGATTTGTTATCCATCAACAGCTAACTAATATAGGAGATAATACGGAAGCTAGGAGAATAGCTAAATGAGAGGCCTCAGTGACCGGGGGTAGGGCTACTATAGTGGCTGTGCTGGGAAGGAGAGGGACTCAGAAGGCAGAGCTCATAGTTTTGCTGATGTTTCAAATGTGAACTATGAGAGAAAGAGAGGAGTCCAGGCTAATGCCAACCTTTTTAGCCAGAGCAATTCAAGTTACTGTTCACTGATCTAAGAAAGATGAGAAGAAAAGGTTTTTTTTTTTTTAAATCTGTCTTAAATTTGACCTTTTTTGGGGAGGTGAAGAGGTACATGTTAGAAATAAAGGTTTTTAGCTTAGATGTGCCAAGTTTTAGAGTCTCTTAGACACTTCTGAGTAGATGTTAAGTCTAGAGTGAGGGGAAGGCCGGCTGGGGTATACAAATTTGGAAGCCATGCAAATCACCCTCACATTTTCCTTGGGAAACAGTAAAGAAAGAAAGCCCCAGAGAGGACAGAAGAAAGTAGAGCATGAAAATAGCTCTTTACTTGATTCTCTGAGGGTCAAGGATTGAGTGTAATCAGGAGAAGCTACAGAGAAGCCTCAGATTCCAACACTGAGAGTCTCTGGTTTCTTCCAGTTTGCGGGTGGGGGCCTGGGTGGGAAATGAGATAAACAAATGAGCAGCACAGTAAAAAAAAAAAATTGGTGATAAGCCCAAAATAATTCTTTCTACTCAAGAAAATATGGCCACCAAGTGATAAATAAAAAGTTTCAAACCACCAATCAGGTGACACTTTGTAAGGAGGGATTAGGTGAGAGGCACGCAAATGGTATTGACAAATGCAAGCGGTTTCTGAGTTACTGTGGTTCAACCTGCAGTCTTTCAACATTACCATGGTGCAAAGATGACACACATTCAGTAGAAACCATACTTCAAATGTTGAATGGGGATCTTTTCCTGGGCTAGCAGTATGGGGTACGAGCCTCTCCCATGATGCTGGGCAGCGGCAGTGGAGTGCAGCTCCCGGTCAGCCACCTGATCATGAGGGTAAATATAATGACAACCTATCTGCACCCATGCAACCATTCTGCTTTTCACTTTCAGTACAATATTTAATAAATTACATGAGATATTCAACACTTCGTTATGAAATATGTTTCATGTTACGTGATTTTGTTCAACTCTAGGCTAATGTAAGTCTATGAGCATGTTTAAGGTTGGCTAGGCTAAGCTATGATGCTCAGTAAGCTAAGTGTATTAAACGCATTTTCAAGGGGTGCCTGGCTGGCTGAGTCAGTAGAGCCTGTGACTCTTGTTCTCAGGGTCATGAGTTCAAGCCCCACATGGGTATGGAGCTTACTTAAAAAAAAAAAAAAAAAAAAAAAGAAGGAAGGAAGGAAGGAAGGAAGGAAGGAAAAGCATTTTTGACTTAAGGATATTTTCAACTTACTCTGGGTTTATAGGGACATAATCCCATCATAAGTCAAGGAAGATTCATACATTCAATTTAACCAGTTCTTGAGATAATAAGTGGATGAGGTGGGAGTCAGGGTGGGAGGCAGTAAAGTAGGAATTCATTCTAAGTTAACAGAGGTCGGAAGTCTGGTTTCAGGTGGCAGTGTGAGGCAGAAGTATCTGAAAGATTTTGATGCAATCCCCTCTGGGAGTTTCTATCGTAACAAATGGGTAACATTCCAACATTACTGAATAAAGCACCAAGAGCTTCCCTGGAGAGTGTTACATTTCTCTGGCAGAAGTCACTAGGAAATGAGATAAGGACACATACACCTGAAATAATTCCAGGACAATTTATGGAACATGTTCTCTGTTTTATGAAGCAATCTCGCACAATTCTTAGCATATTAACAAAGCGTCTACAGTTTCCACGTCATTTTACAGGAATGCTGTGCGGTCCTTCCAATCACTCAGAGCATTCCAATTTTTTTTTACTTTCACATGTATTACTGAGACACCTCACACACAACCATCTTCAGTAATAGCTAATGGGCATATATTAGTTCATTTAATTCTTATTACTCCACTAAGCAAGATTTATTTTTTAATAGATAAAATTGAGGTACAGAGAGGTTAAGTAAACTGGGGTCAAATGGTTAGCAAGTGCTACTACCGAAATGTTTAACCCAGGAGATATGACTCCATTGCTCTCACTACATTATTGTAATAGACTGAATGTTTGTGTCTCTCCCACCCCCAGATTCCTTTGTGGAAACCTTAATCCCAAATATCATGGTATTTGGGAGGTAATTGGGCTCAGACAAAGCCATGAAGGTGGACCTTCTATAATGAAATTAGTGCCCTTATAAGAAGAGGAAAAAGACCCCAGAACTTTTCTCTCTGCCATGAGAGCCACAGCAATAGAGTGACCATCTATAATACAGGAAGGGAGACCTCACCGGAACTCAACCCTGATGGCACCATCTTGGTTGTTTAAGCCATCCAGTCTATGATATTTTGTTTGGATGCCCAAGCAGACTAAAACCATTATATTCTACTACTTCTGAAGTTCGGCTAGGCAGTTTTTTTGAGATTAAGCTCTATTATAAATTACTGTGTCCACACCACCAGATCCCAACACTTTTTTATAGATAGGAGAAACCAAATTAAAATTACTGCTTAGGAGACCCTTAAAAGAGAAAAAGAATCCTAAAAGGACACTGTGCAATAGGAAACTTCGTTTTGGTAATGGGTAAAGAAACTGATATTGACAGTCATTATCTACCTGGGGTACATTTCCCTAATACTATTTGGAGCTATCTGTTGTGCCATTCAAGTTCCTATCGGGAAATTAGGCTAAATATAGGAAGGTTTAGTAAGGCATTATTTACCTTAATGTGCAGCACCCTGAGATTTTTACCTCTCCCAGGCCCCCTAAAATGAGACGATGGCATGATTAATGGAACTCAGAAGAAGAAAGTCATACCTTGAGACAAGCTGTGACTTCAGGAGAGGAACCCAACTGTCTAGAGGAATCCAACCATAAAGAGGGATGTACTCCATGCGGATCGGCATCCCTAGGTTTGGGGTGGGGTTTGGGAGTCAGGGATAACAAAAATATCTTTTTTTTTTCTCCTTTAGATTGCCTGTCTGAGGCCCTACCAAGATTAAAATGTATGTTCCAGTCTACAGAATAAAGGGGCCACACTCAACCTAACACAGAACTCTTCCTTCCCCAGTGAAGGCCCAATATGTCTAGAGTTGACCTTAGATCAAGGTATTTCTAATGACAGTGGAAACAGGAAAAGTAGGAGGCAGAGACAGTGCTAATCTGGCTTGATCTTTGGCTGCTACAAAGTCAGGCTCCATGCAGTTCTGAAGAAGTAATGAGGAGCATAAAGGGAAGGGGTCTACATCCAATGACTCAAGTGTATGTCATCCCTGTGACAAATATTATCTTTGTGATCATTGACAAAGTTGCTTAATCTCTTTGCCTCCATTTATCTATAAAATTAGAATGATTATAGTACTTATAAAATTATTGGGAGAATGAAAAAATATATATGTGAAAGAACATTATAATATGCAGAGAGCCATAGTGCTTTCTATAAGCTCCAAGAGATATAAGATCAAAAGTGTTTAGTTACGCCTGCTTTAGGAGGAAAAAGGAAAAGGCACAAACATATAGAGTCTACTGTGCCTCAGACATTAGTAAATGCTTAGAATATATTATCTCAATTCTTTGAACACCAGCTATAAAACTGATGTTAATGTTACTCTTTTGTAGGTAAGAAAACTGAGGCTCAGAGACATCAAATAGTTCGTTCTAGATCACACATCTTGTAAGCAGCAAGGCCGGGATTCATACTGAAGCAATGTGAATCTCAATCCAATGTATCATGCTTGTTTTTTCCTCCACGTCATCAAGCCTACCTAAAGCTACACCAAGAACACAGAAAAACTGTAGATCTCATTTCAGAGTTCGCCTGGGCTTGAAGAAGAAGCTGATCACCATCTGCCTGTCCTCCGTGAGGTGCCAAGAAGAAACCCGGGAAACCACAGCGCACTCCGCTAGGTAGCAGCCGGGGCTGTGGCTTCTCTGCCTAGCCCAGGTTTCTCCCTGCTGGACTCAATCCGAAAGGGTGTTCCGCCTTGAGCTTCAAACCTCCTTCTCATGTGGGAGCAGGCAAAGTACAACATGGATCTCTGCTTTCCCACCTCAATGCAATGAGGAACCCAGGAACCTGTAAGGATTATCACCATGCCTCACCAAATGCCAACTGTTTCCAGAAAGGGGGTGGAGTAAATTGCCCTTTGATTTGTTGCTTCTTAGCTTCTTCAGAAAGCTTTCCTAAGACTCTAGCTCATGTGGGTCTAACGATGGATGGCAGATCAGGATGGTCAACGTTTTGTTTTATTTTGGTCTGGTGGGGTAGCAGGGGCTAGGCAGAATGAGAATTTATATGGATGAACTAGGCATGACTTCTCTAAAGCAGGGCCATTTTGGGTAGTGATGTGTTGGGTCAGGGAACTCAGAGCAGAAGCATCAGTAACGGCACCATCGCTAGACAGGATGATACCTTTAGGCATGCCCAGCATCGGTACCAGCCAGGTTACCTCCATTGTACACCTCAGATCTTCGTCGGGGTTAACTATTATTTGCCCTTATGTCCTTGTGCGAAGAGTTCTGGCCAGCCCAATGTCATAGCTTTTCCTCTCCCACAGGGATGTGAAATTTTCTAATTGCTTTCCTCAGTTTTAGAATGGTAATGGGCCCAGCACAGTTGAGAAGTTCATGGATGTAGGGACTCTATCTGTCCCTCACCATGGAATTCACCATGTATGGCATATTGAAAGTCATCAGTAAACTTTTGTTAAATGAGTAAACTAATCGCCCCTGTAATTTCACCTCTCATCCAAACTGACAGCTTACTATGTGTTAAGTGCTTTATATTCAGGTCCAGACCAGCTTATGCAGTAGATATAAATAATCCCCCAAACATATCAGTGGTTTAAAACAACAAAGGTTTATTTCAGATGAGTGGGGGTCTCAGCATCACACCACCCTCACTTTAGGACCCCAGTGGATAGAGAGGCTACCATGTGGAATACTGATGTTACTGAAGCAGACAACGAGAAGGTAAATATGACAACAGCTCTTAAGGCTTCCTCCCAGAAGCAACACATGTTCATATTTCATTGGCCAAAGTCAGTCACTTGCACTCCAAAAGGGGTAAGAAATTTCAGTCCTAAATCCTACCTAAAAGGGGAAGAGAATGACAATATTTTGAATGTCTCTATGACTGTCATCCATGTGTTAGTTCATTTAAACCTTATTCAACTAGAACGTAGACATTCCTATTGGTCCCACTTTAGGGATCCCATTAAAAGATCTTGAGGCTTACTGTTATTAACTGAGTTGATCAAGGAAATCAGACAGTAGAGCCTGAACTCGAGTCACCTGACCAATCTGTTCAATACTGCTATTGTCAGAGTCTGGTAAGTTCTGTAAGGGGAGACACAGTGAAGTCACAAGGGTGTCTAGGACCAGATTCTGGGCTTGAAATCATCATGCAAACCTCATAAAGCTGAGCACATGCAGGCAGTGCTTCTGCTCTCCAGTTTACCCTTTCTCTCTAGTGGAAGAACTTGCTATTCCTTGAGCAGGGTGATAGCTACTGATTCAAGGCATCGTACAGCTGTCACCGTCCTGTCCGTGGCTATTTTTAAAAGCTAACCAGCAAAGGCAAATTTCCTTATTTGCCTATGGTAGATAATACTCATGGAAATTATTATGAAATTTATATTTATAACAAAACTATTCTTTCCATAACAAATTTTAGTAGTTCAGACATCAGAAGATTGCAAATGCAATCTGTGGCTCACATTTTTCTTTCCACATAGACAGAGAAAAATATTTCCCGAATGCTGAGATCAGGATGTGGACTTAGCTTGTTGGGGACAAAACATCACTTGGCTAATGACCTGCAGACTATTTCTGTGGAGTAAAATGAGCTTGCTAAAAATAAATTGTTGGTCTAAAACACCATCACAAAACTTGGATCTGATCAGAGGACACTACCAATTGACTATTTAGATAATTTACTGGAGTGAGCATAATAGCCAGAGGAACATTCTTGCCAACTTGCATAAATAAAGGAATTTATCATAAGGACCAGGGTGGTTCAAAAATTCAAAAGAAAAGCAAATTACCAAACCTCTGGAAAGGATCAAAACAGTACATCGCTGGGGATCAGGTGAACCACATCAGAATTCATCAGCTTCAAATATCTTTCTTCTGGGGGGTTGGGGGGAGTGGTCTCTGCACTGCACATTCTAATTCCCAGGGTCCGGGGAAAGGTTCTGAAAGGCATGGTGTAGATTATATGCTTCCCGTTAACCGTGTCTGGCAGATGTTAGCAACTCAACAAATTGTTGTTGAATCAGTGAATAAATGAATGACCAAGCTCTCTGGGCCTGAAAGAAATAACACCATCCTTAATTATCCAAGCCAGTAATTTCTGGATGTCATTTTATGGTACCTTAGGGTTTTATTCATGCCATTAAAAGAGACTCTGGCATTCTCAATGCTAATATAATTACTTAATTAAAATATGGGCTCAACATTTATAATACCATGGTCCTAAAACAAAATCCCGCTTTGGGTCTCAGGTTTTTAATGTTCTATCTATGAAACAAAACACCTTTATTTATAATCATTCATGTTTTCATTTTTTTAGATCAGACATACTATTTAACTTCCAGGCTGAGCCATTGAGCAGCCTGAGATAATATTAGTTGACATTGTTTGAACAAACACTTTATGCCAGACTATCAGCAAATACTTTATCAGTTTTCATCTTATATGTAATACATAATTTAAACCCCAAATTACTGCCAGTATCATTATTAGACTCATTGTAAGATGAGTGAATGAAGGCATAGAGAGACTACTTAATTTGATGCAGGTCACACAGCAGAGCAGAAATTTGAATCCAGGGAGCTGGTCTCTGGGCCCTTGAACTCCCACGACTGCCATAGTGGTTAGGTGTCATGGTAATCAGAGGCAAGAGCTGGCTATGCAAACTTCGTTTTTCTTTCTATTTCTTCCATGTTTTTTCTTTTTGTTTCTTTTCCTTTCTTTTTGGGGGGTCAATTTATGATTTGAACTGCTAATGATTTGAGCCAGGCCTGTACAACAGAATAACTCAAAGAATTGTTTCCAGATATGTTTGCGAGGCCCAGCCCTAGAGATTCTGATTCGGTGTGCCCGGGAAGTAGACACCTGTGTGGAGGGAAAAGCTCCCTGTGTAACTCTAGCATGGACTCCTGAGGAAGAACACCACACCAGGGTTTTTTAGATGCTGAAAGAAGTGCAGAAATTGCTTCACCCCTTCAAGGACCTGGAGGAATCTAGGGAATCCAGGTGATGGCAGATAGTTGATCAACAAACAGCATAGCGCGACTCCAGGAAGACTGTGAACCGGTCTAGGTGGGAAGAAAAGTTACAGCAGAAATGTGGTACCCGACCTGACATATCATGGCAAACACTGGGGAATGAGAAACATTTGAAGATGAGGCAACTGCCTGGGGTCCCGTGTGGCCCCTTTCCCTGTGTTAGGATATGCCTTTGCTTCGTGAGAGGCTGGGGTGGAGCCGAGGAGAAGACTAGAACTCCAGATGATAACAAAACAACACACGGAAAATGTACTGTGGTTAGAGTTAAATAGCCTTCGTCATTTAAAAACGGAGCAATCTCTTCCAAGAAAGAGCAATGGGAAAAAACCCCATACCTTTTATTCATTTCTAATGCTTTCCAGTCTCCAGGCAAGCTCTCACTATTCTGCAAAAGGGTTTAACCGACTTAAAAAGAAATGCGAGAAGTCATTTCAAAGGATCAGTGCGCTGTCGCATGCTCATACTAATTTTGAAGTCTCTCTGTATGTCTTCGTACGAATTATTTAAAATAATTCACACTCCTTTAACACGATGACTCATGCCTTCTTCCAGTCTCTATGTAGTACTCCTTCTTGTTGTTGTTGTAGTCTGAAGACAACTTTTTGGCTTTCTGCTTTGTTTGTACTTATGAGAAAGGCAAAGGAAGTTTTTAAAACATGTTAATGTCTGCTTGTTTGTACAGTCTATTTTTTTTAAATGGACTAATTTCGTGCCCTCTTCTTCCTTGTTGTGAGTTTCCATGTGTAATCAATAGACATTAAGTAATTTATTAGGATAGTACGAATTTTTTTCCATAGCCCTGGGGCCATCTCGCACTCTGTTTTTTTCATTAGGACTTCACAAATGGTGTTTTCAGTAAACTTTTATTTCCTAGGATCTGGTCTTTTTCCATTTAACTCAGGCTTTTCCCTGATTTGCTTTTAGATTATATAACTGTTGCCAAATTCGACATGGTTTATAAAACCACCACTACCTCTCCTGATGTTGAATTAATATTTTAGTTTATTCACCCAGGAGAAATATCAACAGTCACCCATTCAAGTGACAAAATTAAAAATTTCCTCATCCAGGTATGGACTGGAAAGAAAAACTGATTTTACTATTCACTTCTTGACCTGACATTGATTTTCCATTCCCATGACAATGATTCCACAATCAACAAATATCAATTGAATGCCTGTAATTCAGAAAGCAAAGGACTGTGCCAGGGCCTGAGCGTGAACTTTCCACTCTTTCTTTTCCTGTTTTGAAGATGGTGTTGGAGTCTAACCCAGCACCATTTATCACCTCCCCACTTCACACATACACCTCTTCCTAGCAGACAGAATCTGCCATCCAATATAGAGACTGCAAATGTCAAGTATATACTTTTGGTGCATGGACACGAGGTCCACCATGGTCACTGGGGCCTGAAGGAACTCTACTGAGACTGGGGTGAGAAATAGGGCAAGAAGAACATGGTTCTTCTCTTTAATAAAAAGGATTTGGAGTACAGTTTTCCCTTTCAGCCTTTTTTGTACAGTCGTTTAAAATCATAGGCTTAGTGATTTGGCAGCCATCTTGCAATCATGAGGGAGAAAAGCTTAAGAACAAAAACTAACATTCTGAGGAAGACAGAGCAGAAGATAGAAGAGCTTCAGTCTTCAATGACATTTTAAGCCATTGAACTAAACCTGGAATTTCCCTACCTCTGTATTTTATATCATGTGGAATAGAGATGGCACTTCTTATCAAATCCATCTTTAGTTGGGTAGTCTATTTTGCAACCGAAGGCTAATATATAAGGTGATTAGCCAACTGATATGCCTCCTTAATTACTATTCTTCCTTCAAAACCTTAGACGTTAATTTCTTTCAAACTTCCCTCAATAGCATCTTTGACAACCCCCAGACCAGCACTCCCACTCTCACCCTCTGCCAGGTGGAACAAATCAAACTTTACTTTCAATTCCCATGTTACCCTGGCATACAGCCACTTATTTTCCTACAAACAATTTGAGTTCTCAAAGCTCCCTCTCATCTAACAGCTCTCAAATCCAATGCAACAGTGTCTAGGTGATGTGACCACTTACCCCATCTGTTGGTGACAGACAAGTTAAGTGCCTTTACTAAGAGGGGGACTTTGTTCACACCTGGAAAGGCAAGAATAGTAGTTTAAAGTTCAGAAACTGAGGAAATTCTATGCTACATTATGCTGAAGTCATCAATGTATCAGTCTCTTCAAGGTCATAAACCCGTCAAATGAATGGATTGTTCCTTTTCCCTTCTTTTCATCTCAATTCCTCCAGTGCCCTGCAGAGAGGTTAGCAGCCCAGCATAGTAAGTCCTCAATAACTATTTATTAAAATGGACTGATAACAGTCCATTAAATTCTACAATTTAGAAGTTAAAGCTCAGTAGCACTTTAGAGTTGGATCTCTAAAGTGTTAGTAAACCAATGTAAACTCTTAGTTTTACAGGTAAAGGTACTGAAGCCTGGAGAGTTTACGTAACTTCTCTGATGGTCAAGTAGGAGCAAAGCTAGAACTACCACCAAGGCTTGCTGTCTCTTAATCCAGTGTCCTCTCTATTCAACTAGAAGATGAATATATTTGTAACCTAGGTGAACAGAAAGGATACCTGCAAAAATATAACTACGAGTGCGTGCAGATACACCGCGTGCCATCCATTGTTGCAAGAGGGGAGAAAATGTTTTGGGCTGGGCTGGTCAAGATTGGCTATTATATATGCCAGGTAGCACAGTGGTCTGGATTCTTGATTTCATTGCCTTCACCCTTCTGACATCAACTTGGAGAGGGCCTCTCTGACTTCCCAGTCTAAATTTGGAAAGCACCCCATTTTTTCCCTCCACGCACTTTCAACATTTTCACTTCTGTCAACCCCCCACTTCACATTGCACATTTATTTGTTTGTTTCATTTGAATCTCTTCCAGGAGGGTAAGGGCCATGTCTACTTTATTCCCCACTCTATATCCAGCACCTCACACAGCTCAGGATACAGGGTGGACACTCAGTATCTAATCGGTAATTAATTTATTCAACAACATTCCAGGAGATGGGAGTACCAAGATATAAAAGGCAGACAAAAGTCCTGCGCTCTTAGAGCTTATATTCTACTGGAGGAAGACAGAAAATAAGCAATATAACATATGCACAATACTGCATATTTAAGGAATTTCAGATGCCATCAACGTGAAGATGCACTGTTACTTTTATGTCTAAACAAAGAAGAAGACATCAGAAACTTTGCCATGCTATTGATATTTTGATGTATAATAACTTCAGAGATATAAAAATATGAATGAAGGGGAATCTTATAAATGATGAAATAGAGTATATTGCATGGTAGATGATGACAAGGGTCGCAGTGAAAAAATAAAGGCATGCAGGATGTGTCGAGAGAGTGTCCTGAAGTGATGCATGAATTAGGTTGGAATCAGAGACACAGGGACAGTGGGCAATCAGAGGAGCAGGCAGTCGTAAAGAATTGATACATTAATGAAGAACCAACCTCATACATGGTACACGGTAGGTAGTAACTTCAGTGGCAGATATATCTTGACCCGAGAGTCCTGGCAATTGTTCGTTCTGTGGGCTTGAGTACATTTTTGAGTCTCGGTTCCTAATTTGGAAAATGCGTATTTTAAAATGTGATATTTGAGCTAACGTATGTAAAAGAACCTGAACTTCATGGATATTTAAAAGATTGTAGTTTTTAGTACTTTTATCATTTTATTCAGTAACTCCTGAATTGAATTCTAGTTGATTTCCTGTTTGTTTGTTATTTATTTGTTTGTTTTAACTGTTGGACCCTCACCTTGACTTACAGGTCTGGGCTTTCCCCCCTCTATTAACACTGTGTTTGTCTTTACACCTTCTGTTTCAACTTGTTCCTTATCTGTCTTCCCCACTAGATTATAAATTCCTTGAACATGTGAACCCTGACTTATTCATATCTGTGATATCTAGAGTATAGTGCTTGGCACCTAGAAGGTTCTTATAATATTTCTTGACTGAACATAGGAACAAATGCGTTGGGTAATGGGCCTTCCACACAAAAAGAAAGTTTTCGATAATGCCCTGGTGATGAATGCAATGGGCACCCATCCATCACTCAACAAAACGTAATTTTGAGTGCTAACTAGCAATAGTTTCAGAGGAGAATACTACTCCTTGGACTACATAGGAATCTCTCATGGACCATTTGGTCAGTACCCATCTACGGCTTTCCCCACCACACTAGTTAATCTCTACCAAAGGCAGTTACTCCTTTCGGTTTGATTTGGATGAGCCCTTCTAGCAGTTCCTTCCCAAGGTAAGCTGTTAACTTTACAACGTTCTAAAGAGATTGCAAATGTTCCTCAACATTTTTGTATGGGTGCCAGAATTTACATCCACCACTGCTCCGTGGGAGGCTCGCCTTATAGGTAATGCAAAACACCAGGGGAGGATTGGTTTCCCTGTGTCATTTAGACAACTATGCCCTGGACAGCATGGACTCAGCTGTCGGCCCATAAGCCCATGTGCCAACCTGTCACGTCACTTCTTTGAAAATGATTTAGCTTTTCTCATTTCTGAAGAAGTGAATAGCGCATTAGAAAATGTCTAAAACCAAATTCCCCATTGACATGTTGAGGTCTCTAAGCAAAAATAACTTTCTTTTGGTTTCACAGGTCAAGAAACCATTAGAAAGAAATCATCTCAGCTGCCGGAGGACAGTCTCAAGTCCAGCCACCCAGGCGCCAAAGCCAACACCACTTTGACGCAGATGGGTATTTAGCCAGAGAAGTTAGAGTTCCAGGGTCAGACTCTGTCTGCTGCTCCAGCCTGGGAGTGAAAGGAGTGGAAGATGGGAGGAGAGGAATGTGGGCCAAAGAATCAACAAGGTGCAACACGTCTCATAGTCAAGTCAGTGGGCAGAGTCCTTTAGCTATTAACCAGTTTTTGCGCCACGCAGAGAGCCAGCCCCGTATCAGATGAGCCACCTGTAGTCTTCCATCCTGGCACCTGCCCACAGGCCTCAAAAACACAGGAAAGAAAGAATTCTAATAAGAGTTGAAAATCACCTTAGTCTACAGATTACTATCGAATGATGGAATTGAGTTAAACAGAAACAGCTTGCAAAAGAACATAACGTAGGGGCGCCTGGGTGGCTCAGTTGGTTAAGCGGTTGCCTTCGGCTCAAGGTCATGATCTCAGGTTCCTGGGACCAAGCCCCGCGTCAGGCTCCCTGCTCAGTGGGGAGTCTGCTTCTCTCTCTCCTTCTGCCCACTGCCCCTGCTTGTGCTCACTTGCTCTCTCTCTCTCTCAAATAAATAAAATCTTTAAAAAAATAATGTAATGTATATAAATATCAAATCATTATGTTGTATACCTGAAACAAATACATTATTGCATATCAATTACTCTTCAATTAAAAAGTAATAAAAATATGATGGAGTATGACAGTTTTGAAACAGTTCAAACTCTTTTTTTTTTTTAAAGATTTTTATTTATTTATTTATTTATTTGAGAGTGAGAGCATGTGAGCAAGAGAGAGCACAAGCAGGGGAGCTCTTGATTTAATTTTTAGCCCATTTCTTGCTAACTGTACCACCCTGGACTGGTCACTGGTCCTCTCAGTGCTACTTTCCTCATCATAGAAATACCGTCATATTTTAGCCAATCTACCTGTCAGTTATTGGGAGGATTAAATGATTAAATGATCTACTGATATTTTATTTACTTAAAAACACTGTGCACATGTCAGATTTGGTCTCCTGGCTTAAATGATAAAACGATAGGGTATATTTAAAGGTGCTGTGCCCATGCAGATATACTTTATGAATAAGAACATCATTCCTATTTCAACTTTTGACACAGTTTGAAAGAAGAGCAGACTCTGTTCCCAAACGAGGAACTTTGCAGAGTGGTCCCGTGTGGTCCTCATCGTCCTGTCGTCTTCCCCCTAACTTTTATCTGGGTGTGAACAGGACAATCTCTGGATTTTCTGCTGTGTTTGCAATGTGTGTGGCATGGGTAGGCAGATACGAGGCAAATAATGGCTCCCTTATCTACTGCACTGTCTTGCGTTAAGTACTAAATGAAATAAAGGATGATGTAAAGTGCTTTACAAAGAATGACGTGGTTTGCAAATGGTGTCTTCACTGGTATCTCAAAAACGTGAGCCTCCACTGCTCATAAAGCAAGAGTAGCAGCTGGCATTCAGAATCCTCCGCACTCCTTCGGCTTCTTCCTTCCCCGCAGCTCCACCCATGACAAGGTCCTCTCCCAGCGGTGCTGCTCGCCCTCCCTCTGCAGGGACCAAGCAGCAGGTGGTGCGGCTTCATCCCACCACTGCCACACAACACCCCTGCCTGTCCCTGGGTCTTCAAGAGCCTGGTGTTTCCTGCCTGGAATCCACTTCCTTCTCTCCTCTGCCTCTCAAAGGCCTGCTAATCTTTCAAAGCCCCTCTCTTTCAGGAAGCTGTTCCAGGCGTCCCTGCAACACACACACGCAATCCCATTTCAAGTGCATCTTTCAGATGCCCTAAACCCCTAAAGACTTCATTCCATGTTTATATCACTATGCCTTCTGACCTCCGGCACCACGTCCCTCCTGTAACTTTTTAAAGAGCATGTGTAGCCAAGCTCTGATTAAGAGACCGAGTCATCAACTCCCGGAAGACAAGGAAGACACATGGACATCTGCTGCTGGTCGGTTTTCACGTGCTTCGTGCAGGGCTGAACACACCGTAGGCACTTGGGGACACGTGTTCCAGAGGCTGCCATAAGACTTTCTATTTTGAATATTTATACTTTTAAACAGGTAGCACCAACAGTCTTCGAAACTATAAAATCTCTCCATTCAATGGCCTAGACAGTCATGACCCCCAGCCTAAGGCACCATCATTCTAAAGCAATACATCAATGGATTTGATTAGAGGTAAGTGCTGATGTTTGCGGAGAGCTCCCTGCTTGCCAGGCATTGTTCTAAACACCTTGCAGATAATTGCCCACTTAATACTCGGAACAATTTTAAGAAATAAATAATGTTATTAGCCTCCCCATCATACAGATAGAGAAACCGAGATTTCAGAGAAACGGAAGCACGAAGAGCAAGGCAGCAGGTTCTCAAACACAGGCAGTCCAGTTTCAAAGCCAGAGCGACACTTGGCTATATTGCTTTTCATCTCCAAGGGCCCCAGCTGACTTGACCACATTCGCTACTAAACTGCCAGATCTTCATCCTATGCTATCCGAAACTTGTCTTACATGGGTTTTTTTGTTTTTTTTTAAAGGTGACCAAAACCCCCTCCTCCACACTTCTCACTGCGCTTGCCCCTTGGGACTTCTGCTTTCGCGTTCCTTTCTTCTCCCCTACGTCTAACAACCACGACAGGGACAGCCGAGTTTCCTTCAGATGTAAACTGTGGTAAGTACCAGGTTGTTTGGAAACCAAGGGGCTACTGAATCAGTCACTGTTTGCCGCTCCCTCTAACAAATATCTCTTTGAGATTCTAGGATGACTCAACCACACATCCCGCACCTGCCAAGCAGAGTCAGCTGCCCTGAGATCCAAGCTGTTCTGAGTGTACACAATTTCCAAGGGCGAGCCCATTTATAGTCTCGGTCAGTAAAATGATGCCCCAGGGAGGAGAAAACAACCCTCATATATTTAACGTTGAAAATTCAGGATCGGTACTTAGACAAGAACCCAGGAAATATAGATATTGAAATACAACAAATGATAATACAACAATATGATGAGTAACCAAGGTACAAACATCTCTTTAAAACTTAGCAGAAAAGAGTTTCATCATATTCCCAATCAAACTCTGTCCTAGAGTCAGAGGCCAGGAAGCTTCTGAAATTCAATGCAAAATTTATGTGAGTTGCTGTACACTTTTTTGGCCAGAAGCCCCACAGCTTTCATGAATTTGAAAGCCCCAGCCATGAGGCTTGCTCATGACAAGAGCATCCCTGCTGGGCACTGACCGGAGTTAGAACCACTAAGCCATCATGTCTAGGTCTGGCCTTTGGTCCCACTGTGCAAAGTCCTCCCAGTTGGTCTGGTTTCGAAGTGCAAGGGTGCCTTGGCCTCTACTGGAACTCCTCCCAGCAGAAGCAATATGCCTCTTGAGAGAAGAAATCATAGCACAGATAATGTCCTTCCTACTGGAACCCCGAGGGTGACCCTAACTGTTCTCGGGTTCCACAGCTCCCACCTGCCTAATTCTCACTGACTGCCATGTGGCACCTACAGAAACAGGAACCTTCAAAGTCCATTTCATGAATCTGTGGACAAACGTTAGTGACAGGATTTGGGTTATTTTTTGTTCACGCACTGCTTATATTCCTCCAGAGCCAAATCCTATGTGTTCTCTCTTGTATTCTGAGCTACTCCTTGCACATGACTCTTCCTTCTGTCCACTCCCTTGCTCTGGGTTCTTGTTGTTATGTCTGTAATTTATTTTAAAATATATCCGCCCAGTATGATGTTATATACACATTAGTCAGGTTAATCTAGTCTCTACAGATAGACAGTTGACTTAACCAGGATCCCCACTTTCAGGAGGTAAATCAGCATTTCATGTGAAGGTCCATATTCCAAGGATTCAGCCCTATCCATCTCCTGGCACCACCAGACTCTCTTATTTAACATGACGGTGGTATAATGTGCTCTTATTTATGGTGAAATTATAGGTATTCGAGGAACTGGGTTGGCTAACGCATGCATTCTTGGTGGGAGCAATATATTCCACAGGGGGCACAATTTGTTACAAGGGGTGGGGTGAAAAAAGTCTGAGCTATTGCAAGGGTTTTATGTTTCTCAAAAGCACAACCCTACTTGAAAAAATCTTATGCTTTAATATGTAATTTCTCTCTTTAAATTGAATTAAATTAACTTAGTTTTCTCCTTGGGGGGAATAATGAAAAGATAAGTGGAGAAACACTGGACTAAAGTATTTTAACACCCTCTCTCCCCTTGAAGGAATACAGAATATAGCCAGTTCATTGCCCTTTCTTTTTAGAATTGGCGAGTGTGATGACAGCTGTGGGCTGGTCTATACATGGCCTTTATTATGCTGAAATCCTTTCCTTCTGTACCCAGTTTGTGGAGAGGTGTTTTTTTTTTAATCATGAAAAGATGCTGAATTTTGTCAAATGCTTTTTCTGCATCTATTGAATGATATTATGGTTTTTATTCTCCTCTCTGTTAATGTAGCTTATTGATTTGCCTAAGTTGAGACATTCTGGCATCCCAGGGATAAATCCCACTTGATCATGGTGTAGGATCCTTTTAATATGCTGTTGAATTCAGTTTGCTAATATTTTGTTGAGGATTTTTGCATCAATTCTTATCTGGGATATTGGCCTGTACCTTTCTTTTCTTGTAGCATCCTTGCTTGGTTTTGGTATCAGGCTGACCTCAGATAATGAGTTTGGAAGTGTTCCTTTCTCTTAAATTTTTTGGAAGAATTTGAGAAGGATTGGCATTAATTCTTCTTTTCATGTTTGATATAACTTACCCGTGAAGCCATCTGGTCCTAGGCTTGTATTTGTTGGGAGATTTTTTATTACTGATTTGATCTTCTTACTAGCAACTGATATGTTTAGACTTTCATTTTCTTCCTGATTCAGTCTTAGCAGGTTGTATGTTTCTAAGAATTTTCCCATTTCTTCTAGGTTGTCCAGTTTGTTGGGATGTACACTCCTATGATCCTTTGTGTTTCCTTGGTACCAGTTATCATAGTCAGTGGTTTGACTTTTCTGTAGGAGCAGGAAAAGGAGATCCTCAGTCTCACCACTTCTATTCAACATAGTACTGAAAGTTCTAGCTACAACAATTAAGAAAAGGAAAAAATTGGTTCTAAATTGGAAAGGAAGAAATAAAATGATCTCTGTTTACAGATGTTATGGTCTTATATACAGAAAACCCTAAAGAGTCCACCAAAAATCCATTAGAACAAATTCAGTAAAGGTGCAGGGTACAAAAAAAACATACGAAAATCAATTGCATTTCTATCACAAACAATGAACTATCTGAAAGAGAAATTACAATAGCGATCTTTTCGATAGTATCCAAAACAGTAAGATATTTAGGAGTAAAATATTTTTAGGATATGTGCCCTAGGTTTGATTCCTGAACTGTGCTGTATTCTTGTGGCTGCTTCCTCCCACTGAATATTGTCACAGTTGTTTCAGGTCAACCTATAACACAAACTGTGGTTAGAAAACTAAAAATCTGGGGCACCTGGGTGGCGCAGTTGTTAGGTGTCTGCCTTCGGCTCAGGGCGTGATCCCGGCGTTCTGGGATTGAGCCCCACATCAGGCTCCTCTGCTATGAGCCTGCTTCTTCCTCTCCCACTCCCCCTGCTTGTGTTCCCTCTCTCGCTGGCTATCTCTCTGTCAAATAAATACATAAAATCTTAAAAAAAAAAAAAAAGAAAACTAAAAATCTGATGAGAGCTGAGACTTCGTCAAAGTATAAATTCATATTGTGTGACCACTGGGGGTTTTCTTGTTAATAAATATATTTGTACATATAGCAGATTTTGATCTAAGAAGAGAAGCTAAACTTTATCTACTTTTAACTGTTGGCTGTTCCCAACATATACCAAATATCTAATTATTCTGCAGGACAGAGTTTACTTTCAACTTCAGAAAATCCTCAAATTTATTATAAGCAGCAGAGCTAGTAGTTAAGGCTTTGGAATTAGACTCTCTGGACTCAAATCCATTCATTAGCTCTTGATCTTGTGCAAGTTACTTAACTTCTCAGAGCCTCAGTCCTCCTTTTAGTAAAATGGGAAGAATAGTTCTATATCATGGAAGCCAATAAATATAAGACACTTAGCACAGTGTCTTAGAAATTGTAGGCATTCAATTGTTGGTGGGAATGCAAGTTGGTACAGCCACTCTGGAAAACAGTGTGGAGGTCCCTTAAAAAGTTAAAAATGGAGCTACCCTATGACCCAGCCATTGCACTACTGGGTGTTTACCCCAAAGATACAGACGTAGTAAAGAGAAGGGCCATATGCACCCCAATGCTCATAGCAGCAATGTCCACAATAGCTAAATCGTGGAAGGAGCCGAGATGCCCTTCAACAGATGACTGGATTAAGACGTTATGGTCCATATATACAATGGAATATTACTCAGCTATCAGAAAGAACGAGTTCTCAACATTTGCTGCAACATGGACAGCACTGGAGGAGATAATGCTAAGTGAAATAAGTTAAGCAGAGAAAGACAACTATCATATGATTTCTCTCATCTATGGAACATAAGAACTAGGATGATCGGTAGGGGAAGAAAGGGATAAAGAAAGGGGGGTAATCAGAAGGGGGAATGAAACATGAGACTATGGACTATGAGAAACAAACTGAGGACTTCAGAGGGGAGGGGGTGGGGTACTGGGATAGACCGGTGATGGGTAGTAAGGAGGGCACGTATTGCATGGTGCACTGGGTGTTATACGCAACTAATGAATCATCGAGCCTTACATCGGAAACCGGGGATGTACTGTATGGTGACTAACATAATATAATAAAAAATCATTAAAAAAAAGAAAAGAAATTGTAGGCATTCAAAAATGTCATTATTATTATTATTTATTAATTATATTACCATTACTTTGGAACAATTAAACCTCAAGTATCTAGAAAAATATGTAGAAACTTTAAAAAAATGTAAAAGTTTATGTACTGTTAGCATAAATGCTTCTTTTTTGCCTATTTGCTTATTTTGCCATTTAGCTCGCTTGTACTCTTCTGACATGTTAGTCACTCCAAACATAGGATCCAAGGAAAGATCCTTTATTAGTAGTATTGGAAATTTATATAGCACTTTAGGACTAATGAGCTCTTTCACATACATTATCTGATTCTCCTGGTATCCTTAGGAAGTATGTACAGCTTCTTTAGGTAACTAGAATATTCATGGTATAGGCGATGAAATCATAGGCTCAGAGAAACTAAGTGATTTGACCAAAAACACTTGGATATAAATGGCGGAGCTAAGGAGTTATGTCCTCTCCTCGGGCTGCTGAGAACAACACTCTGTTATGGTCTGTTGAGACTTTTGTTCCTTTTTCCCAACTTCCCCACCCAGAGACATCAGGAATTTGGCACAACCTTTGACAGACATTTCAACGAGGAAATTGTAGTGTGTGTCGCATGTGCAGAAAGGCTTGACATATGTTTTCCTCTGCTCAAGATATACTATTTAATGTAATTGAGCTCTTTTATTAAAAGACTTTATCAAAAAATACACATCTCAAGACCTAAGGGTTTGATGATGATTATCCTGGTGACAACTACCTTCCCACTTCTTGTGGTCCTCCTGCTACCGTTCAGGCTGCATTACCACCATCAAAACACCATCTTTTGCATGTACGTCAAATCACTTCACCCGCATCTTAAGATAGGCCAGTGGCTTCCCTGCCCTTCAACTAGAGTGCTCAGTCTTTACTCTGACCCTCTTGACACTGCATGGTTTTGTCCTGACCACCCCTCTGGCCACCAGTGGTTTAAATCTCTCTCTTGTTCCCTTAGCTCTACCCACAGACATCTCTCATCTGGGGTACCCCACTTATTCTTGGCTTCATCTGGAAGACTTTGACGCCACCTCCTACAATAGGCCTCATCATTCCACTGTCCGATCAGAAGTTGCTTCTTCAGAGAGCTCTTCCCTGAGAAGCTCAGCTAAAGGGGCTCCTTCTTAGCTATACACGATTATACTAACTAGTATGGACTTCAACTCTCTTAACCACCCTCTGCAGTTAACTTATCCACCGTCTGAAGAGTTTATTTCCAGGTTTACCTCATTACTCTCTTGCCCTAACCTGACCAGAAGCTTCAAATGTGTTGGAACTATTTCTGCCTGTGTCAGGGGTACAATGTCTGGCAGCTACTAGGTACTAAGTAAATATTTGTTGAATAAATGAATGATACGTTACTTTATTTGTAGTGAAACAGACTTTCTTTCCCGGTTTTGTTAATGATGTTCCTTCAGCTGAATGTTAAATAACTATATTCCCCTCTTTAGTTTATCTTCACCATGAGAGGCTCCATTGGGTTAAGCCTTTTATAGGCAAACTCCTATTTCAGGAAGCAATTCTCTCTTGAGGGCTAGTTTCTCTGAAGACTATCTCATCAAAAGCTTTGTTTCTAAAGGTTTGTTTTAGTTAGAGGAGGGGAGTTTCCCAGATAGAAGCACCTAATTGACTATCAAGAGAATAGTTCTGAGGGTTCTTATCTATTGTATTTGTATGAACCAGGTGCAGACAAGTAACAGAGGGGCCAGGGAAGGGGGAGAATCTTTGCATTGACAGTAGAGGTGACCAAATTTCCTGGCGGATTTTTGAAGAGGAACTCTGAGTGTGTATGCAGTATTCCCTAACGCTCTTCGGATATAAACATTTATTTGCTCAGAAGCCTCTGGGCGAGTAGTGGTTTGGGATATGCATCCCTGCTTAGTGAAGGAACCAAATTTCTTGGGAATGGGTAGGCACTAGATTGATATCTGAGTTTAAGGAAACCCTAGTTGAAGTGACAAGAGCGATTGGCAGACAAGGTCAAAGTGTTTATAAGCAGGGGGTTATGTCCCCTCCTTGGGCTGCTGAGAACACAGATACTCTCTTATGGTCTGTTGAGACTTTTGTTCCTTTTTCCCAACTTCCCCACCCAGGGTATCAGGAATTTGTCACAAACTTTGACAGAAATTTCAAAGAGGAAATTTGCGCGTTGCATGTCTAGAAAGGCTTGACATATGGAGCTCTTCTATTAACAGCCTTTATCAAAGAATGCACAAGACTTCCTCCTAGTGAGTAGCTTCCCGACCTCATACAGTCAGAGAAACCAGAATCCGTAAGTGGGTCATGCATTCTAGAAAGTGATGTAGGCATTAATCAGAACTGCCAGAACCACGGAAGCTATTCATTAGATGGAAGAGGGGGAAAGAAAGTACAAAAAAGGAGGAAAAAAGAAATTGGAGGGAGAGAAAAAGACTGACCTTACAGTTTTACATCTATAACGTTCAGGGAGCTCTATGTGGCGAAAGCATAACTTTCCTGGAAATTTAAGCACGGGATTATGAGTCTAGAGAGACAAGGGTAGAACTGTGCTGCTAAGGATCGGATCGAGTTGCACCCCTCTTTCCCTCCCCGCTACAGTTCATAGGTTGAAGCCCTAGCCACCGATGGGCCTGAATTTGGAGAAAGGGCTTCTAGGAGGAAATTAAGAATAAAAGAGCTCATGAGGGTGGAACCTTAGTTCAATAAGATGGGTGGCCTTTTAAGAAGAGGAAGACAGATCTCTCTCTCGCAAAAGGCACAAAGGAGAGGTTATGTGAGCACACAGGGAGATGGTGGCCACATACAAGCTAGGAAGCGAGGACTCACCGGAGGCTGACACCCTGATCTTGGACTCCTGGCCTCCAGAACTGTAAGAAAATAAACATCTGTTGTTGAAGCCCCCCAGTCTATATGGTGTCCTGATACCGCGGCAGCCGGACTGGACTAAGACATATTTCTCCCCTCCACTTCTTGATATGCCCATAGAAGTTGCTGAGGGCTGCATTGTAAACGAGGCAGCTCTCCTTATAGATCTCATTTTGAAAGACCAGGCTTCGCACTTAAAATGTGCAGGGCTCTTTCCCATGCCAGAGACAGGGGTTCCAGGGAATAATATTAACTGGTTTTACTGATCCCCGCCCCCTCCGAAAGTGGTATGATTAATATTAAGAATAATTACGTCTTTGGGAAATCATTTAGCACCTCTCAAAAGCAGCTTTTGTCAAGGGGGGGGACGTCTGAAGTGAAATGCAGACTGACCCTTCATTCTATAGGTATCCACACTATTTGAATTTTTACCATTAGTTAAACTAATACAAACACTCTTGCATTTATGCTGTGATTTTTAGTTTCACAGGGCCTTTCCCTGCATGCCTTGGCTTGGACCCATAACCCTAAGAAGCTGGCAGGGTGAAGTTCAAAGAATCCCACTTCATGGCAGCCATACTGATCAAGTCACTCTCGGGCTTAACACCCTCCAGTGCTTCCTGTGGTCCTCTGGAAAAAAGACGAGACTCGATGACACTTTGCAGCCTGACCACTGTCCACTCACCTCTCCAACCTCTTGCAGTCCACGCGGCGCCCTGCTCTCCACGCACCAGCCATCCTCAGCTGCTTCAGGTTCATTCCAATCACACCTTGCTTCCTGCCTGTCCTCCCTGCTCAAATGTTCTCCCTCCTACACGGCCTTCTCACCACTGTTGAAAGTCTGCGGGGTCAGGTGCTCCTCCTCTAATTTTTTTTTTTCCACGTAGCACCTGTTCTATTTGTATTTACGTAGTTGTGTGATTGCTGGATTGCCAGCTGCCAATGAAACAGTTGTTATAATTGCATGAGTGATGATGCTGGTGTCACCACTGAGGGGGGCGTAGCTATGCCCACTGACACCTGGTCTGACACTGTCAAGCAGACCCTGATGCCACTGATGACTTAATCAGAAAGTGCTTCAGCTCTACGACCTTGCCTTTCTGCAGGTTATTGGGGTAAAGCCAGGACACATCCACTCCTGCCTGTAGTCGGTAACACCGTATGAGTCAAATAGCTTTTGTCTAGACTACTGATATTGTCAAAAAATCGTGTTTGTTAGTGAAGAAATTGGCAACAATGAATAAAATAAGAGAAAATCAATAGGCTGGCTGCGTGGTATTTCTCCTTTCTCTGTTCTTTCTCCTATGAAATCAGAAAAGGCTTCCTTTTTTTTTTTTTTTAAGATTTTATTTATTTATTTGAGAGAGAGTGAGAACTAGAGAGTAAGAGAGCACAAGTGGGGTGGTGGGGGGAAGGGAGAAGCAGGCTCCCTGACGAGCAGGGAGCCTGATGCAGGGCTCGATCCTAGGACCCTGGGATCATGACCTGAGCCGAAGGCAGACGCTTAACTGACTGAGCCACCCAGGTACCCCAGGAAAGGCTTCCTTTTAATAACAATGAAATAACAAGGAGTATGTTTTTATTCTTCAAGTTAAAACCTTTCATTTACATAATTTCAGAACTAGTATTTCCAATTTCCAATTTTCAGGTGAGAGGACTTAGGGGCAAGATGATCCAGACACTTGATCAGTCGCTTCAGAGCCCAGGACCTGCCTTGTCTCCCAAATGACCTAAACCTATTCCTGTCCTGAGTTTCAGGCATGTCCATCCCAATGAGGGCTGAAGTGCCCTTGGCTGCCGTGCTAAAGAGATGGAGTGCTTTTCCCACGGGAGCTCCCACTACTCGGGCCCTGTTTTTCTCAGCCTTGGGAGGGGCAAAAATGGAGGCAGGGACGATCAGAAATACAGGGAGTGAATTCGACACAGGGCCCAAGTCGAAAGGGTTCAGGCAAGAGAAGATGAGACTTATCTGATGAGATGTCGCCGAGAAAGTCAGCGTCACGCATATCTGGTGACCAGGAACAGGTTAAATTTACGGGACACTCCTTTTAATGTCACCAGCGGTCTCTGTCACAGGAAGATGAATGGAGTCTGCCAAGGTAGTGTTAGAACACCCCCTTTGGGTTCAGTCCCAGATCCCTGGGTCCATTCTAATTCAAGCTTCGGAGTGTGCTGGGCCTGCTGCCCGTAGTGGTGGGTCACATGGGAGGACCCAGGGGCATCAGCCAGATTGCCCCAGGAATAAAACAAATGACGTGACCGATAACTCACAGTGTCTGTCTGCTTCCTGTCAGTCAATGATTAATAAATGACCCACACTCAGGCCCTGAAATACACAGTCAATAGACAGTCGATCTTGTGATTCTAGAAAAATGCTGCCCCGGCTTTTCTCAAGATTACAGGTAATTACACCTCCCCCCACCACACACAGACCAACCACACACTACCACTCCTATTACTGTTTATAGTAACTCCAATAGTTATAGAGAGCCAGACACTGAGCCTAAAAGCTTCAAGGAATACCACGGGAAGATACGGGATTTCTGTCCTTGGGAGTTTATAATCTCGACTCACCTTGTGCTTATACAAATGTCCCTATGAGAACCTCAGATAAGAATAATAATAATAGCTAGCAGGTAAGGAGCGTTTTCTATGTGCTAGACACCATTTGGGGTGCTTTACCTGTTTTATTCAATTTAACCCTCATTAATAACCTTTATAATCCGCTGAGGGAGGTGTAACTTTTATCCCCATTATACGGATAAGGAAACAAAACAGAAACGCAAATAGGTTAGGGAAAACTTGCCTGAGGTCACAGAGCCGGGATGTAGCAGATCTGGGGTTCAAAGCTAGGTGTCTGGCTGCAAAGACCAGTGTCTAGGTATCTCTAGAACAATCATAGCCACGATGCAGTCAGTATTTCCTAGAAGCCGGGCATTTTGCTGAGTTATCTTCATGTGCTAATCTGTGTAATGCTGACCACTTGTGATGACCCGCATTTATGTAAAATACTTGTGAAATGCTTTCATTTGTTCCCTCTCACATTTCTGTAATATCGGTATTATTTTTCTCTTACAAGTGAGGGAACTGAGGCTTAGAGAGACACGGAATTTCCCGTGAACACTGCAGCACTCGGTGCCTGTTTTCTCCAAGCTTTGGCTCCTGCATTTTGGCATTCTATTACATCCCAAGAAAAGTGCCTTCAAATAATCTCCTAGACACACATCACCCTAATAAAAACAATACTACTGTCATTTATAGAGCACCTTACTACTAACACTGGAGTTGACTTGAGTCCCAGGATAAGTCTGTGTTAGCGGCTCAGGCTGTAGAAGTTAACACCAAAGTTCAGAGGTCGAGGGGCAGGTCTGGAGTCCCGCAGCTTTGTCCTCACTCACTGGCCTTCATTCATTCATAGTTCACTTGAGAAACCGTCATGCTGCTAAGCTCTAGCCCCCCGGGGAGGCAACAGTGAATAAGACCCTCTGTCTTTTGTGATTCACAGAACAGAAGAGCTGACATTCTTCTCCTCTAAATATGTCCTTCTCTGTCTGTCGATCCCCTTTGAACTCCTGGTGGAAGCCTGTCCATTTGAAGGGGTAGATGCTCTGATCCCTGTGGGCAATACCCCCCCCCCGGGGGGGGGGACCCTCTGCTGATGTATCACCTTCCATCCTTGAACTCTGATGATAACTGAACACTCGGCCCTGCGGGGGAAGCCAGCTCTGCAGTGACGGTTTCAGCATCTGGTGAAAATCTGAGAACTAATAGGTGAACACAGGACCTCTCAGGACCTCAGGACCAGATGAACACTTGAGAAATTCGCGGGTCCAACTTTCAGAGGAGCAGCTTGTGGGAATGAGGGAGGAAGACAAGAGCCCTTTATGCAACCACCAAACTTCAGTCAACAGTCCGCGGCCCTGGAATGACCAACCTTGAAGAGGTCATTCAGGATGTAAGGCCCTAAGGTTCCCAAGAGCCCTTTGATGATGAGGGCGCCGATGAGGAAAACAGGGGCCAAGATATCCCACAGCCTGCAGCTTTTTTTCCTGTCCGAGGCAGGAAGTTTTTCCTGGGCCGATTCTCTCTGGCTCTCACCACCCCAGACAAGGAGAAGTGAATGGGGGGAAAGCCCTGGCTCTGGAACCAGACAGAAGTGAGAGAAGTTCCTTTGGCACGGTCTCCGTAACCTTGGAGATTCGGGATTGCTCCCAACAGGGCTCCGAGACAATGTGGTGCAGAAAGGCGAGGCCTTGTTATTGGAGCTCTCAGAACCCGCCGAGAAGGGGTCAGACACGAGCGGATAAAGGGTGTGGGACGCACGCCCGGCTGCGCCCCGATCTTGGCTGCAGCGGCCGCGCAGGGCGGAGGAGACCGGCACCGCAGCTCCCCAGCGTGCGCCCGGCCCTCCCACCGCCGGTGGCCGCTGCCAGGAGGCCGCCCGCTGGCGGGAAGCGGCCAGGAAACCTCAGGGCCGCGCACAGACAGTAGCCTCCTTGTTCCGCAGCCTGGTGGCTTCTCTACCCTCCCCCCCACCCCCCGCGCCGGGAGGGCCAGACATCCCCGCCCCGCCCCCAGCCCCCACCTCTCCCGGCGGTTCTTTCCGCCACGGCTCTGAAAGCGTTAACCCCGGAGCTTTGCACACACCCCCCACCGCTCCCGCCCAAGTTCCTAAAAAAGAAAGGTGCAAAGTTTGGTCCAGATAGAGAATGAATGATCAAAGCCAAGCCGATACTTCCTGTCGCCCGGACGCTATATATAACGTGATGAGTGCACGGGCTGCGGAGACGCACCGGAGCGCTCGCCCAGCCGCCGCCGCCGCCGCCCAGCGCCTGAGGTTTCCCGGGGACCGCAATGAACCAGCTGCTGTGCTGCGCGCTCGTGGTAAGTGCCCGCCCGGGACGCGGGCGCCTGGGAGCCTGCCCGGCCGCGGCCCGCTGGGGACCGAGCTCAGCGCGCTCCCCGTCCCAGGAGAGAGCTGGGGCAGGTTGGAACAGGAGACCTCTTCCGAGAGCTCATCGCGCCGCTGCTAGGGTATCCCTTGGCCCTGGAAAGTTCCTGCTGGGTTTATGGAAACGAGAGAGGAGCTTTAAACCTTTTTCGTTTGAATGATTTGTATCTATTTTATTTACTTCCTTCTTTGCAGATTATTTGACGACCTCAAGGAGTTCATACAATCTTTGCTTAGATGGATATTATTACTATTATTATTATTTAAAGTGGCCCCTTAGAAGCAGACTAAGTTGGGAGATGTCAGTCCTCTTAAAACTATTACAACTAGCATAAAATTTGGATGCAGTGAACATGACAGGATACATCATGAGGCTCATTCCCCTCTTAAGCAAATGTTATAGGAAATTTTGCATAATTGGCACCAGAGAAAAGATCATACACACACATGCATGTACACACATAGGTACACAGATTTCGTAACTGTGCAATTTAACATCCGGATACGATTTTATTATTAAAATGGTTTAATCCAGTTCTCATCTTCAATGTAATGTGGAAGATATTGGTGGGCTAATGTTAATTATGTTCTAAAATAGATTTAAATAATTGAAGTTCAGCATTAAATAGGGCTATAAGTTATTTTTAATGTACTGTTCGGAAAGAAAGGCGTCTTTGTGACTTAGCTTACCTCTTTTTATTTTTTAGATTTTGACCAATCAAGTTAATAAGATTTCTTTATAGATTATTCTATGGCTAATGACTTATTTCTTTTATGTCACCAGAGTGTAGAATACATTAAGATGTGAATCAGACAGTCATGAAAGGATAGGAAAACCCATAAAGCCACCTATGTGTTTCGAACATGTTGGAGTAAATGCTTGAGTTTCAACATCCAACCCACAAATAGTGAGTAGAAGGCTAGGAAGTCCAGTTAGTCTCCAGGACACAAAAGCGTAAATAAGTAAATAAATAGCAAAGTCACTAAAGAAAACGTAGGTTGGACAGGAGTGCACAGGTAAGTATGCTAATCTCATGTACCTCTAAATAATGTAAGATAGAACATATGAAATAGCTCCGCGAACATGGTCACTATGGAGAACTTTTTATAAGGTAAACCTTTATTATAGCATAACACACACAGAGAATGGCACAACCCGTGAGTGCGTAATAAAGTTTCTCAAAGTGACCCCTGGTGAGCTAGCAGCCAGATGAAGAAATACAACATTACCAGCACCTCAGAAACTCCCTGGGCTCCATCCCTGTCATACTACGTCCATAACCAGAGTCCTCAATATTCTGACTTCTAACATCATAGATGAGCTTTGTTTGTAGTTGGACTTTCTATAAATGAACTTTATCGCTTTTCTATGTCTGGCTACTTTGACCAAAGTTCCATTCATGAGATCATTTTTTTACCGTTGGATGCACACTAGTTCATTCATTTCCACTGTGTGGTATTCCACTGTATGGATGTACCATGAGTAATTTAATCATTCTAGGGTTTGGCTAGTTTACATAATTCTGCTGTTAATATGGGGACATTTTATTCTTCCTTGCCTTTGTATTCTGCCAAAGATTTAATTAATAATAAGCATATTACCAATGACTTTTAAATTTCAGAATTTCCACTAAATAATGTATGTACCTAGTAATAAGTGCTCCTAAGCAATAAGTAAATGAACGTTTTGATATGTCGTCTCTCTAGGGAGATAGATATGTGTAGAGATAAAACTAATTGTGGGTGATGCAGCATTATCAAAAGAGAAGACTTTCTATGTATTTTGGACCTAGTAAATACTTTCAATGGGAAAGACTTCCCTTTCCCTTTCAGTAGTTTCTGAGATTGACTTTCTTTGATAATGATTGGAGATGGATACTTTGTACTTATACAACAAGGAGTCCAGATGTCTTTTTGTAAGCACCTTGGCGCAGTTTTAAGAAGTAGAAGCATCATAGGAAATTGTCCTATGGTGGGCATGCCCCTAGGCACTAGGGACAGAGTAGAAAACAAGATGGACCCCATTCCTGCCCCCATGAGTCTTACAGTCTAATGGAGAAGATAGACACTGGACTATTAATTCTATGTCTACTGAGAGTAACAAAAGGGCAGGAGCTGGGTGATCTAGGCATATGAAAGATTCGGCCTTCCAAGTCCTTATAAAGGAAGCCACAGTGTAGTAATTATCAATTGGACCAAAATTCAAATCCAGCAGCACCACCTACTTGATAAATGACCATGGGCAACTTACATCTTGAGTTTTTGTTTCCTCTTCTATAAAATAGAGATGTTATGCAGACATGCAAGATAACCACATATATCTCTTGCTCCGTATTAACAGCAGCTTCTAGCATTATGTTCCCAGATCACTATGGGTAAATCTAGACCCAAGTGAATTTTGCCAACGAAATGCTGATGATGCTCAGAGGACGAAGAGAAGGCCACTACCTATTACCTTGAAGGAGGACTAGAATGTTTTCATTGTTGCAGATAAAATCCAGGTGTCCTAAACGTAAGAAGCAGGAGAAAGGTATAATCGTGTGGCAAAGCAGAATTCTAGATTCTTTCTGGGAGAGCAGAGGATATGACAGGAGGCAAGCAGTGCAGGGGCATGGCCACCAAGACTAAGGCCACAGTCACTGGCTCTCTGGAATGCTCACGAATGTATCAAGGGGAAGCCTGCAATGCAAGGTGAGATAGCTGTGTCCCCAGGCCGCTCCATTAATGGGTGCTCAGGGGCCACCCGATACTCTGGCAACATCCTGGCCTACGCCTAGATTTTACCTGGTGGGTGAAACTTCCCATTATGTAGTGCCCGAACCATCCACTGACCTCCAAGCTAATGCATGTCATGGTGCAGAGACTTGGGGTGGAGTGTGGGGATGAAGGGGCTGGGGGCAAGTAGGTGATTTTTTTTTTTTCCTCAAGACTACTGCTTGATCCCCCTGTCCATTAGGATAATGCCTTTTCTGGTCTGTTCTGTTGTTTTGTTCTTTATTTTGGTTTCCTTACCCTCGCCCAGTGATTGAGAGTATTTTTCTCGCTTTTATTTGTTGGATTCTTTACTTATTTTAAGAGAATGATCATTCTGAAGTTTGTAGGAGAATTTGACATATATTCAGTCCCAAACAGTCCTGATCCCTGCCCCTAGCAACCTTCAGCACAGTGCCCCAATTTTAATCTGATCTTTAATTTTACTTCTTAGGCTTAAACCACAGTTATCAAATTCCATGGGCTGGGGGAAAGAAAGCATTCTGTGCCAGAGGTTTTTTCCTCTTAGTTCTAGAAGGAGAGCTATGGCAGTGTCTGTCAGAGGGGCACTAAATACACACTCAACTATTCTTGCTCTCTTATCCACTAACTTGCCTGCTGGGTTTGCCCTGAGCAACCCTCAGCCCTCCTGCCTGCATGTTCCCTATTCTGAAAGCTTTTTGTGCATTATTTCCTTCAGCATCTCATTAACCAGTAGCATTTTCTTTAGCTGGAGTTTCTCCTTTGCAGCTGGAAAAAGAGGACTGGGAAGGAGATTGCAGAGAAAGAGTAATTTTATAAAAATTTATGTTTGCATTATTCAAGGCCTTGACTAAGGACGCTAGGCTGTCCCTTATGTTGCTACGATGGAGGAAAAGTGCCAAAATTATCAGTGTATTTGTATGTTGTGCCCTGTAGGGCAGTAATTCTCAATCATATCACTTCTTCCATGCACTTTGAAAGTAAATCCTTTTTAACAACTCTTGCTCCCCTGAAATGAAATTTAGAGTACCTATATTTTACCTACATACATAATTTTTAAAGTCAATATACTAGCATAACGATACTATAGAGGAGAAATAAAAGGAAAGTAGCTAATAATAAAATAAGACTCCACCGTAGACATAACGAAGTAGTGATGCTAGCGTCTTTATGTGAAATTGCCGCGAACACACCACTAGGAGCAAAGGCCAAAGCCCATGCGATCTGCTGGGGTTCAAAATCGTGATCAGTGTTGGCTTTTGCGTACTGCTTTTCTGAAATGGTGAACAAACTTTGCAAAGTTTTAAACAAAGCAAAGTACAACCTTCTATCCAAGTTTATGTTGTTAAATTCCTAGAAAGTTCAGTATATATAAAAATCATGCAAAAACCACTTTGTGTATCTATAAAATGGAATCTGAATCTAGCCCAGGATAATGAGAAATAGATTTTTTGTCAAGAGGACATCCTGAAGTGTGTGGGACATGAGATTATTCTCAATGGCCCAGGACATCTCGAAGTCATGGTGACAACAGAAATCCCCCACAAATTTTTCCAGAACTTAGAGGGGGTAGCACCACCACACAGATTTCCATTTTCTTCATATTTGTGGCACCCAGGTCTCCACAGTGGCTGACACTGAAGTATGTTTGCAGAGTCCAAGGAACTATAGTGAGATATGGTAGCGTGTTATATCATCTCCCAACAGTTTCCTTACTGCCAGAGATTTAACATTCTAATGTTGGCTTAGATCACTTTCAAAATACAGATATGACACCCTATCTACCTGACCAATTTTTTAGATATTCTTTTGTGCATTTCTACTATGAAGGTTCATATCCATATCTTCATGAAGACTCATTCTTAAGTGAGCAACAGAAAGGAACTAGATTCTTATAGCAACCCATGGAGGGGCTACCCAAGCTCGGTTGAACCCACTTCCTGACCTCCACATCTGGTTGGCTCGTGCATCCAGTATTCATGTTTGGTTTGATCAATTTTACGTGTTTGTAAAATGCGCCGATGGAGAAGTCAGGTAGACATTTGGATTCAAAATTTCAGCGTGTAGGAGAAGCCTGGGCTGAAGAAAAAATGTCTGGTCATCAGCATACAGCGGGTTTTTAAAGCAGCAGGGAAGGGTGATTGATTGCACACAGCCAGAGAGGAGAGAGGGAGGCAGCCCTAGAGCGCATTTGTGATACCAACAGTCCGGTAAACAAAATGCAAATATGAACAGTAATAGCAGCCATGTTTAGAAAAGAAAACAAAAATCAAAATAAAACTGAGCAACCCACAATAGCAGGAACTAGTGAATCGGAAATCCTAGCAACATCTGTAAACTATCTGTGCAAGAAGAAAGACTGAGGTATGGCCAACTTGAAATAGATACAAGGACAGCATTTTTATGTGACATGTAATTAGTTTTTGGAACTCACTACCACAGAATATTTTGGGGTGACTAGCATAGAAAGTCTAAAAAAAGAATTCTTTTAGACAGTTGTAAGGGATAAGAATAGTGTTACAAGACATTAGGTACGAAGCTGTGTGGTCCCCACTCCCTCTCACATTTACCTGGCCTCTCTAAATTAAAGTCCCGAAGGCCAGAACAGTCTGCAGACACACTAAAATGGTTCCTCCCAACTCAAGGTGACATAACTTCCCAGGTATGGCCTGGGTAGGTCGTTTTCACCCCAATTTCTGAGAAACACCTGAATCAGCCGGACCATAATGGGTAGGCGATGCAGGAGGAAATGAAGTATCTTTCCTACAGCCCTGCCAAAAAAACCCCCAAAGAAACAAAAAAACCCAAGTAATGTGCTCCTAATGGCCTTGATTTATTACTTTATTTGGATTTTTTTAAAAAAATGCCTCTCTAAAATTATGTTTTAATACTGTGAAGACATTGTTTAATTTCGTTGAAGCATCTTCTATAAAAATAAAAAGAATAGCCTTAGGATTTTCACTTCAATTTGGTCTGTACCTTGGAGGCATTTTCCGTAAGAACTTCTTAAATAATCAACTATAAAATAGGAAAATGGGTGTCAAGATGGATTTAGATTTAAAACAAGGCTGTAATTCATCTAAACTTCCTGACTGCCTTTGGTAAATTCAATTTTCTTCCCTGGTCTTTGACTCAAAAACCTCAATTACCTTCCCATGTAATGTTACTTTCTTGTTCAAAAAACTGATTTCTTTTATTCGTAGAAAATACGGATATCAGAAACCTATTCTTTAAAAAGTTCCCCCCACCATCAATTTGCACTACCACCACCACCACCAACAACAACAACAAAAATGTAATTTAGAAATTCAGTAGGACATAGTGACGGTGAGATTGCTGCCGTGGCAGGAGGCAAGGTTCTGTTACAGTCTGAGGTCCAGTTGGTGACGCCAGCACTGTGGGTCTTAACTTTACCCATCTCTAAAAATTGTTGAATCATTATACTGTACACCTGAAACTAACATAACACTGGATATTAATTATGCTTGAATAAAAAATCATAATCATAAAAATAAATAAAATAGCGGTATTGGACCAGGTAATATGTGGGAGGTCTGTTTTAGTTTTGAGCTTGTCATTAAAAAATAATAGTAACAAATTGATGATACATGATTTAATACTCCAAACATGCAAAAATCAAAAGGACTTATTTATCTATGAAAAAAATTTATCTTTTTTTTTAAGATTTTATTTGAAAGAGAGAGATAGAGAGAGTGAGTACTAGCGGGATGCAGGGAGAGGGAGAAGCAGGCTCCTCGCTGAGCAGGGGGCTCAATGTGGGGCTTCATCCCAGGACCCTGGGATCATGACCTGAGCCAGAGGCAGACCCTTAACCGGCTGAGCCACCCAGGCGCCCCTATGAAAAAAATTATCTTAAACGAGTGTTTCTTAATAATCTATTTTGTTGCACTTGTCAGTTTCTTCTGCCCACGTGGTTTCCCATATAAGAAATTCTGTTTAAGTCAGTGAGATCCCAGGGGAAGCAGCTTTTGAAATGTCATCTACTTTTAAGTAGTAAGACTTATTTGTTTTAAGATCACAGATTATTCTTTTAAACCATAAAACATTTTCTCATTTGGAAACAAGTCCTTCTTGTCATTAGCTAGTGTGCATAGAAGTCGTTAATGTGAGTATTTTTCATATTCCATTTAGTTAGAAGCCGGGTCCAAGACACTCCCTTAGGACTAGGAAAGAGGTATAATTGTGGTTGCTAGCAATCTCCCTAGACTCATTGCAGAATTTTCTTTGCATTTGTCTTCATAAGGAAGTACTTGACAACTGCACGTGGCTTTTTGGAATAAATGTCAAACCTTCGGGCAGAATAAGCTTGGCAATGGGTTAAATACTTCCCTTGAGTACTACACCAGGCTGATAGAAAGAAATCTCTGCTCCCACACTTTGTTTTCTGTCCCTTTTTTTATTTTTATGATCTTATTTTTAAGTAATCTCTACACCCAAAGTGGGGCTCGAACCCACAGCCCCGAGATCAAGAGTTGTATGTGCTAACCTGCTGAGCCAGATGGGTGCCCCCTGTCCCTTCTTTTAATATTGAGGAAAAACAAGAGAAAATGGACTGAACTGTGCTAAAATAAAGGTCTATGAGTGATGTTTATTGAGCAAAGATGTGGTTGTTAGTGCTGCTTGTAAATTGCTCTCAGTTCTCCCTTCCAGAAACAAGGTAAGACTGCTTTTCAGTCTCCTGGTGAGGGTGGGGGGTGGGGAGAGGACATGAATGAATAGTTCTGGCCACTGACTCATGAGTTAAAACGTGATATGTCACTCCAAATTAGAGCACTTACCTGTGGACATATGACCCCTCCCCCAACTATTTTTTTTCTCTTTTCCTCCTCCACAGCAAACCAGCCATGTTCTAGATATTAGCTATGTTATCATTCTAGGTCCTGCACATAGGGCAATGCTAATTAGGCTTCAGTGGACTTGCTAGGAATATAGCATGAGTGAGAAATAAACCTTTGTTATTTTTAAGCCACTGAGATTTTGAAGTTGTTTATTAGCAGCATAAAACCCAGCCAGTCCCGATGACACAGTAGCCAAACCTCAGGTATATTTGATCGTTGAGCGGTAGGAGCATTTAATCATAGTGCCTGACCTGTGACTTTAGATTATTAGTTGAAACTTTTAGTTGAAACTATTAGATTATTAGTGGAACCATTAGTTGAAACTCCTCCTTTATCAAAGATATTGTTAGAAGTGTTAATGAGGAAGGACCTCTTCTTTCTTCTGTTGCTGAAATTCAAAATTCAGGGATCTAAATTTACGTAAAAGCGTAGCTGGGCTGCAAAATGGAAAGGTCAAAAGATACTTAACTTACCCGACACTCTATTATGTGAGAGTAAGCAAACAAGGATCATGTTTTTTCTGTTCATTGCTTCCAACTGACCCTTCCTTCATAGAGGTCCACTGCCATCTTTCATCCAGAAAACTTCCACCCATGGAAGCTGAGCCAAAGAAGGAAATCATAAAATAGAAAGACACTAATGATTCTTAGGATATGTTTAGTATATGGAAGTCACACACAGTATTTCACTTAATTTTCATAAAAATGCTATGATGTCCAGATTAGTCTCTATTTTATAGACAAAGAAACTGAGGTTCAGAGAGGTGAAGTAAATTTCCCTAAGATGACCTAGCTGAGTTTTTTTGTCCTAACGGAACTTACATCTAGTAGCAGAATCCGGTGGGAATCAAAATATCCGTAAGTCAGAGCCAAGCTTCTGTGGGTGCCTTCAAACCCAGAGATCTCTGCTGAGGTGAAGAGAACCCAGGTGGGGCTCACGAGGGTCAAATCTTTGGGCAAAGTGATTTCAATGTATTTTTCATCCTCTTTCAGCTCCTCTTTTGGCTCCAGGGAGGACATCATGTCTTTTTCTTTTGAAATTAAATGCCTTGGCCTCCTTACTGGATGTGAGTTCAAAGCCCAGATGCCTTAGGAAACACAGCATGAGGCAAACACATGTTTTAGTACCTTACTAGAAAGTGCAATCCTAGGGAGGTGGAGTGCGTGAAAGAAGAGTAAGGCAGAAAAGGACGAAGAGCACATTCAAGAGGGTGCACTACCAGGAAGCTACTGCTTAGTGTAAAGGACCGCTCAGTTTCACAGAACCATTGTCCAGAGAGGCCGTGTGATCTACTGCATTTCTAGACAAGGGAGGGACAAGGATAGATAGATGGCTGGATGGCTAGGTAGAGGGATGGCTGGATAGATAGATAGATAGACAGATAGATGATAGATAGATAGACAGGCAAGATGGATACAGAGATAAGATGGATAGGTAAAAGATAGATCTTATTGAACTTTATATTGTGTTGTAGTTGATTATTTATATGACTATCTCCTGCATAAGACTGCAAGTTTCCAGAGGAAAGAGTCAGTTGTTAAAGGCTTAGATTCAGACAGGATTGGATTAAATCCCAGCTCACATGTGTACTGGTTCTGTGACCGCTGACACATCACTAAACTTCTCTGAGACTCTATTTCTTCATCTATAAAATAGGGATCATCCTATCTCGTCAGAGGTTGGTGAAGGGGAAGGATGACAATAGCACGTGAAGAAAGAGCTTAGTATAGAGCTTGGTATATCCTAATATAAGGCACTAAGCTATTATTATTCCTGTATCACCTGGGGCTTCTAGAATTTCACATGTTGGAGGCACATGGTAAATCCCTCCATGTTTAACTCACACCCTGTTTTGTTCCATTTCTACTTGTAGCTTCTGTTCCATTTTATAATGGCTACAGCTTCTCAATCCTAACTTCTTCTCACCAGCTGCCCTTAACCATAAGTTGATTGGACCTCAATCCAGATCATTAACAACCAAAAGAGATTAAGAAAATGATGTAACATAGTACCTTCAAAGAAAAGCACTGTAGAAATAAAAAGGAATTTAAAAAATTGATGTTCAAAATTATCAACAGTCTAAAATGTATTGCCAATTCTGAGCCCCAAATGCCAGGGACTATAGTTGGAATTCTCTGAAGTGATGCTTATTAAATGGACCTCAATGGACATAATTATAGAGAAAATTGCAACCGGCTCTGCTGTTGAGTTGAGTTCAACTCAACTGTTGAGTTGAGCTTTTCAGAATTAATGGTCAATCTCAAATCTGGTGATTAACAGAAGGGCAAGAGAAGAAATATTAAGATCCGGTGGCCCAAACCTGTGCGGTTTCTACATATCTTTCTTGGAAAGTTTTACGTATACCTGTATTGCTAGTTCTTTTTCCTCCGAGGTTTTTTTTTTTTTCATTTGTTATCTTTTCATTTTGTTCTTTTCATTTCTACTCATTTTCATTTCATTTTCTTTTCATTTGTTAATCTATTGAACTCAGTTGTCTGTAAAACTCCAAAGCACCAAAAGCATCATAAGCAAATCTGTCCTGGTAATTCTGGATGATTCCAAACATAAACAAGGTACTGCTAATTAACTTAAAGGGCTTCAAACAGCTAAAGGAAACTTCTGACAAGAACAAAAAATTGCATTTAAAGCTGAAGTTTACCTGAGACAGTTCTTCAGCCCCAAGGGAAGCAAAATAGTGTAGAATCTGGCTCAGCGATTCAGCTAATAAATCATAATTCCTTGTGTTTCCTTTGCTGTTTGCCTTGCAGTAGCTGTTGGCAGAAGAGTTGAACAGATTTAATGCCTTTGCTCTTACTTCTTACTTAGAGACATCATCCTCAGCCAAACAACTAGCTATTGTGAAAATTATTAAGCTGTGGGAGACCCTTAGGTGGGGACCTGGCAGCGGCAGATAAACCTCTCAAGTGAACTACCTGCTTTCTTTCTACATTCACCTTGAGGATGGAAACTAAATGCAAATGAAACAGTACCTGCAAAATGCCACGTGTGATGAAAGGTGCTTTAAATTTTTTTTTCCTTGAGGCCCATTCTGTCATCAGTATCATTTTACAGATGAGAAAACTGCAGATTGTTTTGCTTGTTCTTGCAAATTTACATGTTGGATATTTGTCTGTGTGCATATATCATCTCCAGTAATTACACATAGTAAGCATTCGATGTATCTGTTGAGTTGAATAAAATTAAATGAGATATAATGAATACTTGACATGTATAAGATACCATGTCAAGCATATAAGGAGGATGGAGACAAAAAGCTTTCTACCCGGCCCCTCTAAGCAAACCCATGAAGTTGCCTCGGAAACATTTAATATAGACCAAGAAAATGATACAAGTTGGGAAGATACTGAAACTAATTAAAAAAAAATCAGAGACACTTTCTCTAGAGATAATTAAGAATAGGGCAGATAGTCAACTTCTGGCGTATCATAGGTGTGTTACTTCCTACTGAACAAGAAACTTCAAAGTGTCTTCAGAAATAAGTCTGGTTCAAAATATCTCCCATTTCCCACCTTATTTTTTTTTTATTGATTTTTTATTATGTTATGTTAGTCACCATACAGTACATCCCCGGTTTCCGATGTAAAGTTCGATGATTCATTAGTTGCGTATAACACCCAGTGCACCATGCAACACGTGCCCACCTTCTATATAATTAGCACACGTAATAATGCCTCCTACTTGTCTGGAAGCTTATTCTTTACCAAGTTTATTTGTGTCCCTCCTTTTATTCATTTGAAATAAAACAACTGTACAGGGATAGTTAAAATAAGGATTATTCTCCTTTTAGAGGTAAGATAGTGGCTCAAGATTACTAAACCTTGTGATCAAACTGAGTTTGGAACCCTGGTATACATAGTCTAAATGCAAGTTTCCAGCTAAAAGTGCTCTTCTTAATTAACATTGATCTAAGGGCCAAGCTAGATACTTTTAAGAATTTATTAAGTTATCCATTTAGCATTTTTTTTCTGAAACACTGTGATATTCCTACCTTTTTTACCTTCTCTTTTTTCATTGCATCTTGCATATGTTTATGAGTTCCAGGGTTAACTTTTTGTCCTTTTATGCTTATATGCAATACCCCTGGGTAATGCCACCTGATCTTTCTGCTTCTAGAGCCATTTATGTGCTCTTAACCCTGAAACCTGTGTCTTTAGCTGCCTTTCTTTCCTAAATTCCTAATACACATACCCAGTTATCTGGTAGACATCACTTGAGTCTCATGGATGGAAGATGTTCCAAGCTAAATTCATTTTCTTTCTCTATAACTGTCTTCTCCTGGTGTCAGTAATTAATGGCAATACTACATACCTAATAGTTCAAATTCATGGGAATGTTCTTTAGTTGCTTTTTCTAGGACACCCTCCCCATGCAATCAGCCAACATATCATATCTATCCCTTCCTCTCCTCCAACATCAGTGCCTAACTTCAGCCCATCATAATTTCTGACCTGTTTCTCTGCTGCATCTTTTCTTGATCCTCTTTCTCCTCTCTTCTGCTTCCAATTGTTTTGCAGTGATTTATGAGTATTTTACATCAGGCTGGGCTTTTAGATGAATGTTCCTATGAAACAGGAACATTAACTTACTCAACTCCATCATTTAGCAGTATTTCTGGAGCATAGGAATTGTTTCAGGAAGTGTTTGCTGAATGAATAAATGAATTATTTAAGGAACGGAGGAAAAAGCGAATGGGCTACTACACTATAAGACTATAGAAAATCAAATACACTTAACTTCATAGGAAAATAGTTTAAAAATAAGCTTTATAGTTTATACTATAAGAGATCTTCAGGAAAAATTCACCATGATATGTATCCTGAATGTCTCCCTTCTTGGCTAAGATGAACCGTAAAATGGCATGGTTTCTAAACTGACCAGAAGTTTAGCTAACTCTGGATAGTCCTCAAATAGTTCTCTGTGGCAAAGATCATGACGAGAGATCACAAAAGGAACTCCCAAACCAAGTAGCTATTTCAAGCTATGCGTGGGCTCCTTTTAATGAATTTTCCATAAACGGAAACCCACTGGGTCACTCATGGTTCTGTATATCAGAGAGAAAGCCCAGTAGTACGGAATTGGCTGCATTGCATAATGCAAAAATAAACTTGTTAGACAAAGTGTATACTTCTTTTGCCCTTTAGAACAAAGTATACACCAGTAGAGTGCTCTGGTCAAATCAACATTGGAGAAATTCTATCTCTGTAGCTTTGGACCAGTAAGTGCTAGTCTTAGTACAAAGAAAAAAAGTCAACGTCAGTTCCTCTGGACTTCAGGAAGGCTTCGGTTGATCTTTCATGATTTCCTAACTCTATGCTCCTGGGTCTAAATGAAAAACAAGCTCATCAGGTCTTACTTTTAGACTATGCATGAAAGCTATAGCATAGTGAGAGCATTTGGTAAATGTTAAACAATTTGACCAAAAAACAGTATTATATGGCACATGCTCTGGGTTTGAATTCTGTTTCCACTAATGACTGTGGCCTAGGACAGTTATTTACTCATTCTAAGACTCATTTTTTAACTGGTAGAAACTTAACAATAATAATGATAAAACATTCTAATGTAGGTAAAAACCAAAATATTATAAAGGTTACTTTTAATTCTACTGCCTATCACAGAGTAGAGATTTGATGCACGTATGTTAGAGTGGAATAGACAAAACAGAATTCCATCTTCATATTGTCCGTCTTTTGTTACCTGCACATACCATTACCATACCACTCCACCTCTTACATATTGAGAATTTTAATTAGAAATTTTGTATATTTGGGATTAAGAGTTAGATGATTAACAAGAAAATCAATTAAAACATTTAATAATAAAAATTATACACATGTATCATAAACTAAAACATTTAAATAAACATCCATTTACTTGTATTTTGAGAGTTGGCCAAGACTTTTCCTGGAATCTGTGTTTGCTAACTGAAGTCCTTGCTGTCTTTCTTACAAAACCCTGTTCTATAATGTATTACCCATCCATTTCAGTTTTGGCACTTAAAGACATTTATGAAACAAACTGATTATTCTAGATATTTACCCCATTTTGTTTTCACAGTTGTCTCAGCTACTCCAAATTCTATAGTACATTTTTGGTTTTTTTTGTTTCATTGTGGCTCATCTTTATCAAGTCATTCCCAAAGCAATTTCCTAGAAAAATAATAATTTTTTCACACCCATGTTGATTAATTTACATAATGTTTAACAGAATTACCTAAGGATAGTTATGACTGCAGCATATACAGATACATATATCAAATGAGATAAACAGATTCAGCAACAAACACAACCGACTTCCGTGAAGGACCACCTCCATGGCAAGAGCAGATAAAAGATGGCATGCCAGAGGAGGAGGGGTAGCTGGGAATTCAGGTCACTGGGGCATCCGTTGGTTTTACAGAGGGAGTAGAAGGCACGGGTGAGTGTGAAAAGTGGAGATTGGAAAAGAGGGTTCTGCTGCCCAAAGTGGTTTCACAAATTAAACGGTGGAGCAAGAAGTAGGAAGGGGGTTAAAGCAAGACATTTGTTTCCAAGCCTATTAGCTAATCAACTGCTGTCAAACCACAGAATTTTTTTTTAAAAGATTTTATTTATTTATTTGTCAGAGAGAGAGAGAAAAAGAGAGCAGGAGCAGGGGGTGGGGCAGAGGGAGAAGCAGACTCCCCACTGAGCAGGGAGCCTGATGTGAGACTTGATCCCTGGACCCCGGGATCATGACCTGAGATAAAGGCAGACGCTTAACGGACTGAGCTACCCAGGTGCCGCAAACCACAGAATATTATAATGGTAGCTAGAAAAGACTTTAGAGAACAACTCATTCTATCCAATCACCACCATCCTCTACTAACATTTGATAGATGAGGAAAGATGGTTGGGTTGAAATAGAAGATTCTTTAACCACTGTCCACCATTAAAAATGGAAGAAGGACAAAGCCATCAGAAATGGCGCTTTAAGCATACTTTCAAGGAAAGGTGCACTGGGGCTTCCGGAAAATCAGAGGGGAAGCACAAGATTGGAGGACTCCCAGATTCCCTCAAGCACAAGTGGTCTACACCAAAGGATGGACACATAGGGAATGGGAGGAGGAAGAAAGGAAAAATAAAGAGAAAAATCCCATTTTTCTCTAAAAGCCAAACATAAAACACCCAAAGCAAAGCGGCCTCTTCTACAAAAAGCACTTTATGCTTCTGCAGACACACCTGTGCATGTGTCCTAGCTTTTGCAGATGTTCATCACTGGTTATGCAGAAATTTATTTTTGAACTCCCATGGATTTTAAATACTATCAACTGACAAAGGAGATGGAGCCAATGTTAAGATGATGTGTCATCCTATGGCATCTTTTTCATTGCTTTTCCAGGAAATGATGAAGAAAGTCAAAGACAGGACTGAGATGAAGAGCTCTATTGATCTTGCCCATCCTCTGTCCAGTAACTGGTTCCAGAAATTCTGTGCGGGAACTGGGGCTAACCAGAGATTGAGACCTAACCATCCAGTTTTGGCCACACAGTTCTGTCTTTTTACCAAAGTGGAAAATTTTCAAATAAAACACAGAGGCCCAATAGAAGTTGCTAAAAACAAGTTATTTTGCAGTTCCTCAAGGTTTTTTGATTTTTAAAAATATATATGATAATCCCATGCGGTGGCCTTGGAGAAATTACTTTCACTAATATAATTGCCCTCTAATCCTTAAGTCAACCTTATTTATTTATTTCTCTGTGGATTCCTTTCACCTCAACTTCCCTGTATTTTGAAGAAATGGCAACTAATTTCCAAAGCATGGTTTCTGGAAACCAACAGTGTCATGTCCAATTGCCTAGAAAAATATAAATTGCATCAGCTTTCCTGGTCAGATCTTCAATTTGTGTGGCTCCTTCTGTTGAGGAACACAAGCACCATCTGTGGGGTGGGTGGTTCCCATCCCATCCTCATCACTTCTTGGTAAGGGAGGTAAGAGTCAGCTGATGAGTAAATGGGCACAACTGAGCCACGTTGAAATGGGAAAGGGGGACTGATGGGGAGTCAGGCTGGAGGAAGTCTTAGGAATTCCAGTCCTACCAAGATGGGGCTCACTCAGCAGTAGCACAGAGGACAAAGGTGTCCCTTTGCACCTCAGAGTCAAGGCTCTTGAAAGTGACATAACCTTTAAAAATGGTCTTTCAGGAAATCAAAGGTGAATAGCAAGAGAAAAAAACATTTCTCCTTGCTTCCGTATGTCTGCAAGTTGCATTGGGAAAGCTTCATTCCTTAGCATTGAAGATTTTAGAAATATTTAAGCCAAATCCATGCAAGGGGCCTTAAGAAAGGTCACATAATCCATTGAAATGACCAAGTAGCCACAAAACTTTTCCATCTTGCTCTTTTTCCTTCGAAACATTGATTGCTACTTGTAGTTATTTATATCTTCATTTCTTTGCCATCTACCCCTCGCTAGACTGTGAGCTCTTTGAAGGCAGCAACCATCTTTGTGCACCACTATATGCTAAGTTCCTTCTACGATGCCTGGTACACAGTGGGTGCTCACCAAATGTGTGTTGAATGAATAAATAGATTTCATATTTCTGAAAGATTCAGAGCAAACCAGAGTTTCCACCCACTACTGGTTCCTTTCTTCTTTCTCGTAATGTTGATGAACTTCGTCTCAGCCAATAGAAAGCCCCAGGGAAATTCAAGAACATATTTTCCCTAGAAACCCTCAGGTCATGAGGGTGTCTTGAGAAGACCCCAGAGCAGCCCTGATTTTGCATTGTATTCTTTTTGTTGGTTAGGAGTCCTTTACCTCACAGGACTCTGAAAATTGCTCTTGGTTCCAAGGTCCATGGCCTGAGGTGAGATATTTTGTTCTTTTCCTCTGGTTTATCAGCTCATATAAGGTCTAGTCAGCCCTGATGTTTGCCATGTTCCAGTAAGAAGTGAATGTGTTGTTAATTAGATGAAAATGCCCAAATGCTTATGAAAAGGGCCATTTTTTACCTTTGTCAGTTTGAGTTCAAAAGGGAGTGCTGTTTCCCTAGCTCGGCATGCTTTTCCCAGGCCAAGGGGCTTCTGTGGGATTTCCTGTGTTCTATAAAGAAGAGAAGTTTGGAAAAAATTATTGTGCTTGGTCTGCCACCTCCCCACAGCCTGAAAATAGTCAGTGTTGATCCCTGTACCATAAGCAAACAATTAAAACCAAATAAACCACCCCCTACATACAAACAACACTGTTTCTTCTGAGTGTGTGATTTCTGCAATTAGTGTGAAGAACTAATTCCATGTTCCCTTGAAGATCTAGAATACAAGACAGAGCACCCAGTTGGAGCTGCCCTCCCAAGAAGCACCCTCACCCGTGAAATTTTCTCTCCTGCTGCGCTGGACCTCTTCCTGACTTTATATATAGAAACTTCTGAAACCCTGCCTGTTCCCTGAGGTTTTTCCCAATTAACCTGGAAAGAGGTGGTCCTTTAATTTTCTTGACATCATTTACCTATAAGAGTCAAGGCTGGGCCATATGATGTTCTGGAAGAAATATCAGTCTTAAAATGCTAGGAATCTTTCCATGAATTGCAGGCTCCATGAGGACAGGGCATACGTCTCACTTACCAGTACATTCCTGGTGCATTCCTGGTAGGCATTCAGTGCCTAGCTGCTGCATGATTGAGTGAATGAATCAATGATCAGGATGACTGTTGCTATAATCATGCAGTCTTCACACGTCACCAGCTCTTTTTTTTCCCACTATACATCAAGTCTTAGAATGGGAAAATTGAAAGACAGATATCATCTAGTCCTAACTATAGCTATGGTGACCTCCCCATTTAAATGTTGTTAGTCCCCCCCACCTCCAGGTTTCCAATCTCTTTGACTTGCTGATTTTTTTTTTTTACAACACTTACCTTCTAACATGTAATTTATCTGTAATTTGCTATTTATTCTCTTACCCACCACCCAAGTGGATTGTACACTCCTGCAGAGCAGGGTTTCTTGACTGCTTTACTTACTGCTGCATTCTAATTGCCCAGCACAAGCTTGGCACATATTAAGGGCTCAATAGCTATTTGTGAAGCGAATGAACCAAAGAATAGTTACTCAGTATGCATTTCACGCATTGGAGTCACTGCAGGAGTTTTCTTTAAATCCCTAATCCCAGCTCCACACCTGTGGAATTGGAATGGGTAGAGGTCTGAACCCCAGGAATCTGCATTTTTATCAGGGAGTCTAGGAGATTCTGGTATAGCTATTTTGAGAACCACTAATTCACCCAACTCATTAATCAGGACATAATCCTGAAACCTAGGGAGATAAAGCATCTATGAGCCTGGGTCTACTTAAAAAATGTGTGTAGCCACCCCCATCTTGGTCTTTGAGATTAAGCTACTAGAGGCAAGAATTATGGCCTCTGAACTTCCCTTCTGTGGGGCAGCCCTGTAGGCAGGAAGGTAACGAGGCTTCAGGTAGTAAAGGACTTTTTGAGTCGAACGATGCTTTTGTGCAGAAAAGTCACCCTACCTCCATGCTAACATGTTCACCATTTCCGTCTCTCCTAGTTCCTGGACATCTCCATTAAATGGACCACCCAGGAAACCTTTCCTCCCAAGTACCTTCATTATGACCCAGAAACCTCTCGTCAGCTGATGTGTGACAAATGTCCTCCCGGCACCTCCCTAAAGCAGCACTGCACAGCGAGACGGAAGACCGTGTGCGTCCCTTGTCCCAACCACTACTACACAGACCGCTGGCACACCAGCGACGAGTGTCTGTACTGCACCCCGGTGTGCAAGGAGCTCCAGTACGTCAAGCAGGAGTGCAATCGCACCCACAACCGTGTGTGCGAGTGTGAGGAAGGGCGCTACCTGGAGCTTGAGTTCTGCCTGAAGCACAGGAGCTGTCTCCCCGGGTTTGGAGTAGTCCTCGCTGGTACGCATCGGCTTTCAACCCGCGGCAAAATTAATGAGATCATACAGAGTCAGGTAGTACTGAAAGTTTAAGGGAACGCTTTTGTCCTGATGATATTATAGGATAGCAAATTGCAAAAGTAATAGAACCTGCCAGGTACGTCCTATGTGGCTGGCTTGCTGCCAAAGGGCCATTTCTCAGAGGAATACTTTGCCACTCCGGGGCAATTTAGTGACAAATCTCCAATGAGGCAAATGGCTCTCTAATGAGATGCGTGATGGAGTGCTCTTTTTTAAAGGGACTCACTCTGAGTCTCACTGTTTATAGTTGAGCTATACCTCTCTGTTTCCTTTCAGCACGGACAGCTTCAAACTGCAGTGCTTTTTGACAAACATCAGAAACGATAATTGATACCAAGAGAGTAATTAGGCTGATATTAATGAGGCTCTGGAGTGCTAACAATGAGCAGTTATAATTAATTATGTAAAAAATGAGAATGGTTAGGGGAAATGCATTTCATTATTAAAAATGAAGCTAGTTCTTCCCTTGGCATGGGCGTTGAGTGTCTGTGAGGATAAAGACCGGCAGCATCTCTAAAATGAGCTTTTTCTTTATCTTAGACAAAACAGATTGTCAAGCCAAGAGTCAGTACTTGTCTACAAAGTACTTTCTCTTTTTGCATTTCGAACAGCATAGGTTAAGGCCAGTGTGCACTGAATCTTTTAAAGCTGCAACCCACATTTTTTTCCTACCATATTCATGAAGCTTCAATGTAGTCTGTGTCTTCTCGTGGCTTGGGAAAATTAAGAATATTCCTTCCTTTCCTTTTTTTTTTTTTTCCCTTTCCTTTTATTTTCTTTTGTCACTTTTCTGGAGGAAGTGGTAATCAGTACAGATTCTGATTACTCAGTCTGAAGCAGTGTTTCTCACCCCCAGTGCCACTGACATTTGGGACTGGATAATTCTTTTCGTGGGCAGCTGTCCTGTGCATTGTAGAATGTTGGGCAACATCCCTGGTCTCTAGCCACTAGATGCCAAGAGCACTCCTCCCTGAGTCGTGATGACCAAAAACATCTCCAGACATTGCCAGTTGTCCCCTGGATGCCAAAATCGCCCCTAGTTGAGAACCACTGATTTAGAGGATGCTAATTATTTGTAATTATTTTAACGTTCAGAAGTTGTGATACACAGAGCCTAAATTATTTGATGACAAATACTTTAGGTTTAAAGGCATACCGAGGAAACATTCAAAAGTTGAAATCTATTTAGTTTCCTAAGTTGCGGATTGTATAAAAATTACAGGAGGTGCAAATTGCATGAGTATGCCTCAACATGTCTCTAGCGTGAGTATTTGAGGGAGAAATGGGGTACACTTCCTAGCTTTTATTGGATGCTGCTTTGGGATTCAAAAGCTAAACCAAATTGTAGGGGGTCCAACTCACCCAACAAAACCAAATCCATTTAATTCAGTGCAGTTCAGTTGTATATGCAGAAAAATTAATTAAGCAGAGACTCTACAGCTTGGAAACTAGAAAAATTTGGGGAAAAAAATGGAAACAGCAAGGAATTTTCTCACACCAGCATGAAAATTTGTTTGGGGAATGAAGCAAGCAGGCAGCCAGAAGACTGAGACAAAGAGACACATTTTATTTTGTGGTGCCACCGTGGGCTTACTTACCTCTCCCTCCCTAAAAACCCACAGAGCAGTTCCTCATGGAAAATAAGAGGTTTCCAGTCCAAAGAGAAGGAAGGACTGTGCAGTGTTATTCCAAGAAAGTATTAACCATTCCTTGCTGCTGTCATTTTGAAGTCAGATTGTCTCCACTCTATGTTTTACCTACTCCATTCTGTCTCTGCATCCTGTCATTCCGATGTCCTTCCGTTCGGCTGGCATGATGACATCCTCATAGGGAAAGCAGAGCGCCTCTCCTCATTATGGTATCTCACATTTTGCCTGTTAGGTTATGCCATTTACATTTTCACTGATATTAATAAGGCAACGTCATTTACTTAGATAGGTAAAACTTTTTTTTACAAAAAGTTCTAAAAATGCTAAAAGAGGGAAGTCCTGCTCAAAAAGGTCATTGTAGAAAGCCTCCCAAATTTTTAAAGAAACTTTACCTTCCATTATTCTTAAAGTTAAAGAACTTTACAAGCTCCATTACCTGAAAGAATGCCTTGTATCGTTGACCTTCTCATCGGGATGCATGGCGAGGCCCGAGCCTTCGGCATGTATTTGAAGAATGATAAGATTCTTCTTTGTGCCGTTGGCTTTCCGAACATGTGGCAGTTGGCAGAGGGAGACTTGGGTCCAGATGGCCAAGTCCACTGATGCCCAGTGTGTTCTCAATGAGAGAGTACTATGGAGTCCTCGCCAAATACTCTGCTTATGATAGTGCAGGGACTGGTGTGGAGTCGGATCCCATCTAAGGAGAGAGGTGTAGTAAGAAAGTATTAAACAAAACAAGACAAAAAATAAGACTTCTGTGTAAAGTTTCCCTAACACGATGTCACTGCAGTGCTGGCAATGGCATGGGAAAGATTCAGGCCCGTGGTTTGCCCCTTCTTTTTTTTCTGCCAGCCCTTTGTCATTGTCACTGACGAATGCATCATCCATCGCTTTAGAAGAAGCGGGAGCTGAAACTAGAACCAAACCATTTTTCTTTCTTTCTTTCTCTTTCTTTCTTTCTTTCTTTCTTTCTTTCTTTCTTTCTTTCTTTCTTTCTTTCTTTTTCTTCTGGTCTTGATACAATGAGGTGGGAGGTTTGAATTTTTAATAAATGAAGTTTATTAACTTTCTGTAGCTTTCATTTGTCCCTTTTGCATTTGTTCTCTTGCCTGAGCCAGATTTGGCCTGGAAAAGCTACATTTGAATATTGAAGTCGGCCTCTGTTCAACTAGCTTACACTAGATGGAGGTATTTTCATATGCAAATACACTGTAATGTATAATCAACCCACACATAATAGAGTCAAGGGTTTGAGGGCGTTTATCTTTAGTTGTTGACTGGTTCAAGTGTTTCTAACCAGTGGAGTTCTCCAAACTTACCAAGTTATCTTTCCACCACAAAATAAAATACCCTTGCAATCACCCTTCCCTGAAATTTTAACGACTGTGCTCTTTTAAAACTCAATAGTTTAAGCAAATGGTATATCATCTCCCATTTACTGTGTAGCTTAACTGCAGGCTTACGCTTCTGAGTCAGTGACCAACTTTACTGCCACCTTCAAAAGTTTATTAGAATGTTGTAAATTTTTACTTCTCAAGGTTAGCATACTTATGAGTTGCTTCACAATTAGGCTTCAGGAAAAGACAGGACTTCAGGAGGCACCAACTGGAATTGAACAACCCAGCCTTCAGTGGGGACTGATTTCAAAGAATGATATTACAGCAGACACACAGCAGTTATCTTCATGATTTTCCAGGAAAAAAAAGTGTGAAGAATCTGGCTGACAACAAGGCCTCACCGATGCTTGAACCCAGGCAGGACAAATGAACACCCTTACTCTTTCTTTCCCTCTCATTTCGTGTTTTGTAGGTAACAGCATCACGTTTGTGTTTGTATTACAGGGAAGGGAGAACTGCCTGAGGGGCTACTAAGCGTAGAGGTTTCGTTCTTGGTCTAATGAAGTGAAAAATGCCTGAAGTTTTGTGCACCGTAATAGTAGCAGTAAAAACCAAGTGAAAAGTCTTTCTAAAACTGTCTTAATAGGATGTCTGCAGTGCAAGTGGTTGACAAGAAGGTGCTAAATTGCTTGGTATTTTCTGTAGGAACCCCAGAGCGAAATACAGTTTGCAAAAGATGTCCAGATGGGTTCTTCTCGAATGAGACGTCATCTAAAGCACCCTGTAGAAAACACACAAACTGCAGTGCATTTGGTCTCCTTCTAACTCAGAAAGGAAATGCAACTCATGACAATGTATGTTCTGGAAACAGTGAATCGACTCAAAAATGTGGAATAGGTAATTATATTTCAAAATGTCAGCCTTTGTACCACCTCTGAATTGAACGCAAGACCCTCTGGCTACCTTCTCAGTGAAACTCCTAGTTTTTCCATTCTTAAATGTTAACCAGCTAAGACTGTTCTCTGTGTGGCTGTTAACGCCACAAGTCAAATCCCTCCGGAGGTCTCACCTTGTCATGATCGTGCTCCCAAACTTGACTTTCTCCCTTTTATACTTGAATCAAATCTTACTCATGGGGAAGGGGTGGTGTAAAGATTATGTCTAAGGCCAAATTGTCAATCCAAGTTGTAGAGTTTTTGGTAAATTATACATTTTTATCACTTTTAAGAATAAAAACTGGCAACTAAGAAGCATCATGACATAAACCGGTAACAAATCAGACAATGAAAACTTGCTTTGTTACCTATGGTCTCACTGCCTCTAAGTAATCAGTTCCTCTGGTGGTCCTCAACTCTGTATTCAGGAAGGGTCACTAGCTCCACGCTTATTATGTGAACGCCTCCCAAAGTGGTGTCATTCCTACCAGTAGACTAATCTCAGACCTTCTATCAACGATGCATCACACTGTCGATGACCTGCCTTTTGTCATTTAACCAGCTTGACTCCCCCAGGCATCTTTTCATATGACATAGAAGAACGTGAAACATAGGAATGTGGGCTGAGATATTTAAGATTCAAACCCAGTTCCAACATTTTTTCACCCTGTAATCTGAATCTTCGACAAGTCATTTAGCCTTTCTGCTGTCCTAGTCAAACAATGGAATGAGGGAAGGAGTGATAAGAGGAGTGACTTCTAACTTTAACATTCTCTTTAACTCATTTTAAATTTTATTTTTATCATTCACTGAGCATTTACTATATGCTAGGAACTTCTGCTATATGAGATTTAACCTTTTACAAAAACACTGTGAAGTTTGCTAAGGTTCAGGATAGGTGGTGAAGGGGCAGAGTCAGAATTCAAATCCAGTTCTGATGAATCTGAAGACAAACTGTGAATCCCTGGGATAAACAGACTCTACCCAGACACTCAGGCCATTGTACCTCTTTTCTAAATGGCATATTTTTTGTGTTGATTATTTTCCCACTTAATGTATGCTTATACGTCTATATCCGTCCGTGTTCTCAAAGGTAAACTATGTGTTTATGTGTGTGCCAAAACCAGTATGCTACCCCAGATTACTTTTCATGTTCCTCTAAAGACAGTAATTATATTTGTTTTGACATTGATCTTGAAGTAACCTGTGGATGCTAGCTAACCCTTTAATGGATATTTAATATTTACATTAAAATACGTAAATGTGTATATCGAGTCATAGAATTTTTTGCTGCAATTTATTTATAACAATATTTTCATTAGACATTTGTTAAATTTTCTCCCCTAAATGCCCTAAAAGAACATTAGAAAGCACATATGCCCAGCTGGGTGGACAATCTGCCAGTGAAACTAGCCAACAGAGGGCTGATTTTACCCAAACTTCACATTTTAACACATTCGATTTTGAAAAAACCCTATTGTGTTGGCTTATTTATTTATTGCCCACTAGACTTCCAGGAATCCAGTTGCTAAGTAAATCTTTCTGGTTTTCCCACCTTTAGATGTCACCCTGTGTGAGGAGGCATTCTTCAGGTTTGCCGTTCCTACAAAGTTTACCCCTAATTGGCTCAGCGTCCTGGTTGACAATTTGCCGGGCACCAAGGTAAACGCAGAGAGCGTAGAGAGGATAAAACGGAGATACAGCTCACAAGAACAAACTTTTCAGCTCCTGAAGTTATGGAAGCACCAAAACAAAGATCAAGATATAGTCAAGAAGATCTTCCAAGGTATGGTAACCTGAAATAAACAAATCAAGCAGAAATCAAAGACACCCCTTGATCATAAGCAATAAGACTATGCACCTGTGTAGTTGTATGGACGATGTTTCCCTTTGGGAATTACTATTGGACTAAAATGTTTTCACCAAGTGACCGCGTAGAAGCTCCCCCTAGAGCGGTCATGCAAGGTTTTATTCTCACCTCCTCCACATCCCAACTGCTTTTTAAAGTATATTGAACACTCTAAAACAAGAGGCAATCCATTTCAATTACAGGGCTGGACCTCAGCAATTCTACCTCTGGATCCCTTAGCAGTTTTATTAGTGTCCCCTCTGGCTTACCTAGATGTTCTTTAAATACTTTGGGATCTTATCTTGCATTTCCTCCAAGAAGCTATGTTGTATTTATTTGTATTTATTTGGTAATTCTCTCCAGAGAGCCTCCAAGTGTCTTACAGATGTCCTCTCATTAATCCTCACAACATAGCCTATTTTAAAATTACCATTTTAATAGCATATGTTGTGAGGATTAATGAGATGAGGTCTGTAAAGTGTTTGAGCCTCTTAGAGAAAAGGGCTAGTTAAAACCAAGTACTCTCATGTTTTAGAGTTTTATATATAAAAAAAAATCTCCTTTAGAAATGTGTGTGTGTGTGTGTGTGTGTGTGTGTGTGTGTGTGTGTGTGTATTATGATGGGAAAGAATCCAAAAGGGAAAAGGAAGCTTCATCCAGTGTGGACTATAAGCTTTAGGATATGCAGTGCAAAGAGTTCTGACTTCAGCTGGGCACTGGGAGCACCTGCCAGAAAGGAGGAGGAAGATTTTCATAATGCAGACAATGTCAGGGAGAAACCCATCTGCTCTTTACCTGTAGTTAGATGACCAAAGAGCCCTACACTTCCCCAAAAGCCTCAAACATCTGAAACTGAGGCCTGCTATTTTAGGAGACTAAGATTTTTGACTTTCACTTGTGCAAAGTTTTCTTCTGTTTTGGCAAAGAAAAATGTATTCTTTGAAACTATAATTAGCCCTGAAGCAGGAAAAAAAGGAGGGAAGGGGGGGGATACAAAATCAGAGACTGTTAGAATTGGAAGGGGCCAAATTCTCTATTTTATAAACAAGGACATTTCAGCCCAAAAAGATGAAGTGCCTTGCCTGAGGGCTCACAGACAGTAAATGACTCCTGTCATTAATGGAAATGTTAGATACTCCTTCTTACGTTTATGTTCCAGCTCATTACTGAAATATTCTCTAGGCCATATGAATCCTACCATTCTTTGTCCTCATTCTATTGGGTTTTTCAGATCTCCTCCTCCATAGTAATCCTCTGGTGCTATTTATTAAAGACCATTTGTCACACCTAACTCTTCCAATGGGGTATATATCAGATATCCACTAATGAAAGTTTATATTACAAAATGGCTAAGTTGAATACTTTATTTCTATTTTTCTGAAATGTTATGGTTTTAATTTTTCCATTTTTTCTTAGAAAACTGAGAGTGATGTGTCTATAGTTTTCTACTGTTCATTTCCAAAATTAGGGCTTTTCATAAAGCTCTGTTGGATGTCTAGAATACATAAAGCATATTACCCTTTCTAACACGAAGTAATATTCAACTCAGTCCTCACAAATAACTAGCATCACATAGCCCCCCCCCCCTATAAAAAGGAAGGAGAAGGTTATCTTTAAAACAAATTTATGAAATTCTAGGAGAACCTCCTTCTGCCTAGTGGTCATTTTGTGGTGGTGGCTTTAGAATATACGTTATGTGACCGTGTCTTCTGGCTTTTGCTTGATGCAGATATCGACCTGTGTGAAAACAGCGTACAGCGGCACATTGGACACGCAAACCTCACCTTTGAGCAGCTCCGCAGCCTGATGGAAAGCTTGCCAGGGAAGAAAGTGACCACGGAAGACATTGAGAAGACGGTGAAGGCATGCAAATCAAGTGAGCAGATTCTGAAACTGCTCAGCCTGTGGAGAATAAAAAATGGCGACCAAGACACCCTGAAGGGCTTAATGCATGCGCTGAAGCACTTGAAAACATACCACTTCCCCAAAACTGTCACTCAGAGCCTGAAGAAGACCATCAGGTTCCTTCACAGCTTCACCATGTACAGATTATATCAGAAGCTATTTTTAGAAATGATAGGGAACCAGGTCCAATCAGTAAAAATAAGCTGCTTATAACCGGAAATGGTCACTGGGCTATTTCCTCACAACAGACCAGATCCAATGAATGAGTAAACTGCTTCTCAGGCACTTGAGGGGGGTACAGTGATTTCTTTCTCATCGCCAAGGACTAGACTTGGTCACAGGGCACAAAAAGAAATAATGGTGTGGAGAAAGAACTAACGTCTCCCCCAAAAGTTCAACAAACCCCAAATGGTTTATCCAACTGATAGATCTGGTCCCATATCTACTGACTGTTTTTTCCCTTATTACTGCTTGCAGTAATTCAACTGGAAATAAGAAACTAGATCCATTGTGCCTTACTAAATATGGGAATGTCTAACTTAAATAGCTTTGAGATTTCAGCTGTGCTAGAGGCTTTTATTAGAAAGCCATATTTTTTTCCTGTAAAAGTTACTAATATATCTGTAACACTATTACAGTATTTCTATTTATATTCATTCAGATATAAGGTTTGTACATATTATCATCCTAAAGGGAAATTGTGTAAGACAATTTTAGAAAGAAAAATATATATTCTGTTTATTATTATGACAAATGAGAGATAAAATATATTTTTTAATGGAAAGTTTATAGCATTTCTTAATAGGTACTGCCATTCTTCCTGTGTGGAGTGTTTTTGTAATATACTTTTACCTGTATAAGCTGTAATATCATTTTATAGAAAATGCATTATTTAGTCAATTGTTTAATGTTGGAAAGTTATGAACTATAAATTATCTGAATATTAGATGCTCTGAGAAATTGAATGTACTTTATTTAAAAGATTTTATGTTTTTACTATCTAAACAACATCATTAAAGTTTTCAAATTATTTTTCATTGCTTTTCCTCTTGCTTTTATTTGAACGGGATGTTAATGGGTCTGAGCTTTCACAATTTTTCCTGTTCTTTTATCATCAGAACCACCTGAAAATTGTTAAAAATGCAGATTCCTAGACCAATTTATTGAGAAACTTAGGAGGAGGGCAGAAACTTCCATTTTTAATAAATTCCAAAGTAACTCTTACTACATTGAAATTGGAGAATTTCTGAAGTCAAGCTTAGTATACGGGTAGTGCAAACCACTTACAACTGCATGGCCAGCATCAAGAGACCAAACTAGGTTTTTTTTGGTTGCAAGTAATGGAAACTGGTACTACTTAGTTTAAGAAAATAATTGGAAGGGTGCAGTATTGGGTTGAATGATGTTGTTCCCCCCAAATATCTTCAAATCATCACCTGTGAACATCACCTTATTTAGAAAAAGGGTCTTTATAGATGTAATTAGGGATCTTGAGATGAGGAAATCATCCTGGTGGGCCCTAAATCCAACGGCAAGTGTCCTTATAAGAGGCACACAAACTGGAAAGACAGAGAAGAAGTGCAGACAGAAGCAGAGATGGGAGTGATGAGGCCATAAGCCAAGGAACCAGGGAAGACAAGGAACAAATTCTTCCCCAGAGCCTCTGCAGTGACTACAGCACTGCTGACAACTCGATCTTGGACTTCTGGCCTCCAGAGCTATGACAGAATTAGTATTTTATTAATGTTTATTAAGGAAAGAATGAATGTTTTCAGCCACTCAGTGTGTGGTCATTTGCCAAAACAACTATAGAAAACTAATACTGGTTGTATCCAAGCCTCAGAAATAACATAATTAAAATAACTGTGGGGCCCTTGGGGGCAGAAGTTCCTACACTTTCTCCTCAGTCTTTCATTGCTGTATCTTTCAGTTCAAAATTTCACACTCCTGGGATAGAGACTCTGGTTGCCCTAGACTGGGACTGGTGTAAAGACCAAGAAGGGGATATCATTGTGAACAGGGTCTGTTCCATCCCCCAGTTGTGTAGGCTACAAAGGTATAACGTTGGTGCTGATCAACCCTGCCTGCATGAAATCACATCGGTTATGGCCACTTAGAAGGACAGATCCAGGTAAATGCCTCACAAACTCATAAATCTGGGGAAATAAAAAGCAGAGGTGAAGTCAAGAGGCTCAAACCCAGAAAATCAGAATCCCAACATGGCAATACTTGAAGTGAAAAACTTTGTGGGAATTAAGTGCAGAGGGCATAAGCGGCAGACAGGAGTTAACAAGGAGCCCATACTTCCCTTTCAGAAGCTCTAGTTCTTCCAGCAGAGCTCCGATTTACAGAAAATGAAATGGCCTCCTCTCACAACTAGACTCGAGAAACATTTGAAAGTTAGTGGCATCAAGTATAAATCACCAAAATGCCAATTTCATTGGCTTCCCTGGTTACTACTTTGGGTTCACTCTACCTCAACCTTCTCCTCCAAGGAAAATAGGGTATGTGACTTCACGTCCCTTTCTTTTTTTTAAACTTATAATTTTAAAACAACTTCAGATTTATGGAATCATTAAAAAGACAGTGTAAAGTTTCCTTAGTGAGCTGTTTTGTAAAATGTGACTCAGTTTCAGTCTTTCTGATGTATTTTTCATGAATAGACTGATGTTAAGGATCTGGGGGAAGAATATCATGTAGGTAATGGTCCTTCTCACATCATATCAGGGGCCAGTGATATCGGCATGACTAATTACTGTTGATATTAACCTTTGTAACTGAGTTAATTTCTATATAAGATGTGAGATATATAAGGAAGCCCCCCAACTTCTTTACATATGGTTATACTTCTGTGGGTCTGTTTCTGGATTCTCTATTCTGTTCCATTTATCTATAAATCTATCTCCTCTCCTCTCCTCTCCTCACCTCTCTTTTCTTTTTGCAATGGTTATACTCGGTGCAACAGAGGTTTCAAATTCCTATAGATAGCTTGTTTCTAGGGTGGTGGATATGTATCAGATCAATGCCTGTTTGAGTTTTAGATCTTCCCCTTGAGCTGCTTCTCAAAAAGCTTCTGTCTACACATTCTTGTTCCTTTCCCATCCCTTGCCCAGCAGCATTTTGCTGTCACTTGTCATTTGAAGTCTGCCAGTTGTGGGT